>NC_053024.1:58339214-58477728 GCF_003073215.2 Triticum urartu | reverse complement strand
GTTAATTAGTTATATTAAATAAGGGAAAATTTCTCTTGAGAGATTAAACAAGTCCAATGACATATTTGAAAAGTTTTCTCTTTGGGAAAAAACTCATCATAACAGGGAAGGAAATGAAAAAAAATCAAAATGGAGCTCAGAAATTCAAAGTTTTAATTCCTGGCAAAAATTTTAATTCATTAAAACAAGGCCAAATTTTTGGGGTGTCACAATGATTCCCCCACAAGCCAGGATGAGACTCCGGACGAAAAATAAAAAAAGGAAGAAAAGAGGCCAAAGAAAGAAGGCCTAAAGAAAAAAATGAGAGGAAAAGAGAGAAGGGGCAATGTTACTATCCTTTTTCCACACTTGTCCTTCAAAGTAGCACCATGATCTTCATGATAGAGAGTCTCCTATGATATCACTTTCGTATACTAGTGGGAAATTTTCATTATAGAACTTGGCTTGTATATTCCAATGATGGGCTTCCTCAAATTGCCTTAGGTCTTCGTGAGCAAGCAAGTTGGATGCACACCCACTTAGTTTCTTTTGTTGAGTTTTCATACACTTATAGCTCTAGTGCATCCGTTTCATGGCAATCCCTACTCACTCAGATTGATATCTATTAATGGGCATCTCCATAGCCTGTTGATACGCCTAGTTGATGTGATACTATCTTCTCCTTTTTGTCTTCTCCACAACCACCATTCTATTCCACATATAGTGCTATATCCATGGCTCACGCTCATGTATTGCGTGAAGATTGAAAAAGTTTGAGAATGTCAAAAGTATGAAACAATTGCTTGGCTTGTCATCGGGGTTGTGCATGATTTAAATACTTTGTGTGGTGAAGATAGAGCATAGCTAGACTATATGATTTTGTAGGGATAACTTTCTTTGGCCATGTTATTTTGAGAAGACATAATTGCTTAGTTAGTATGCTTGAAGTATTATTATTTTTATGTCAATATTAAACTTTTATCTTGAATCTTATGGATCTGAATATTCATGCGAAAAGAAAGAAAAATTACATTGAGACACATGTTAGAAAGCATTCCACATCAAAAATTATTCTTTTTTATCATTTACCTACTCAAGGACGAGCAGGAATTAAGCTTGGGGATGCTGATACGTCTCCAACGTATCTATAATTTTTGATTGCTCCATGCTATTACATTATCTATTTTGAATGTTAATGGGCTTTATTTTACACTTTTATATCATTTTTGGGACTAACCTACTAATCGGAGGCCCAGCCCAAATTGCTGGTTTTTTGCCAATTGTAGGGTTTCGAAGAAAAGGAATATCAAACGGAGTCCAAACAGAATGAAACCTTCGGGAACGTGATTTTCTCAACAAACGTGATCCAGGAGACTTGGAGTGGCCGTCAAGAAACAAGGGAGGAAGGCACGAGGCAGGGGGGCGCGCCCTCCACCCTCGTGGGCCCCTCCGTTGCTCCACCGACGTACGTCTTCCTCATATATATGTCCACATACCCCCAAACATCCAGGAGCACCACGAAAACCTAATTCCACCGCCGCAACCTTCTGTACTTGAGAGATCCCATCTCGGGGCCTTTTCTGGAGCTCCACCGGAAGAGGCATTGATCACGGAGGGCCTCTACATCAACTCCATGGCCTCTTCGGTGATGTGTGAGTAGTTTACTTCAGACCTTCGGGTCCATAGTTATTAGCTAGATGGCTTTTGATATGTCTCTGTCGTATCTATAATTTTTTATTGTTCCATGCCAATATTCTACAACTTTCATATACTTTTGGCAACTTTTTATATTATTTTTGGGACTAACATATTGGTCCAGTGCCCAGTGCCAGTTCCTGTTTGTTGCATGTTTTATGTTTCGCAGAATACCCATATCAAATGGAATCCATATGGGATAAAATGGATGGAGCTTATTTTTGGAATCTCTGGAAAATTCCGGAAGAAAAATCCACGCTAGACGGTGCCCGAGGTGGCCACGAGGCAGGGGGCGCGCCTGCCACCCTGGGCGTGCCCCTTCCCCTCGTGGGCCACCCGTAAGGCGGTTGATGCCCTTCTTCGGCCGCAAGAAAGCTAATTTTCGGGAAAAAAATCACGGCGAAGGTTTCGATCCAATCGGAGTTACGGATCTCTATATATACCTGAAACGGTGAAAGGGCAGCAGAACAGAACGCAGAAACAGAGAGAGACAGAGAGACAAATCCAATCTCGGAGGGGCTCTCGCCCCTCCCATGCCATGGAGTCCAAGGACCAGAGGGGAAACCCTTCTCCCATCTAGGGAGGAGGTCAAGCAAGAAGAAGACGAAGGGGCCCCCTCTCCCCTTCTCTTCCGATGGCGCTGGAACGCTGTCGTGGCCATCATCATCATCACCGCGATCTACACCAACACCGCCGGCATCTTCACCAACATATCCATCACCTTCCCCCCTCTATCTACAGCGGTCCACTCTCCCGCAACCCGCTATACCCTCTACTTGAACATGGTGCTTTATGCTTCATATTATTATCCAATGATGTGTTGCCGTCCGATGATGTCTGAGTAGATTTTCATTGTCCTATCGGTGGTTGATGAATTGGTATGATTGCTTTAATTTGCTTGTAGTTATGTTGTTGTCCTTTGGTGCCCATCATATGATCGCGCACGTGGATCACACCATAGGGTTAGTTGTATGTTAATAGGACTATGTATTGGAGGGCAAGAGTGACAGAAGCTTCAACCTAGCATAGAAATTGATGCATACGGGATTGAAGGGGGACCAATATATCTTAATGCTATAGTTGGGTTTTACCAAGTCAGGGATGACATGCTAGAAGTGGCCTATCCCACATAATACTTGCTATCGGTCTATTAAAGTTGTCAATTGCTTATGGGCAATTTCGCAACTCCTACCACCACTTTTCCACACTCGCTATATTTACTTTATTACTTCTTTACTTACAACAGCCCCTACCTTTTATTTACTTGCTCTTTATTATCTTGCAAACCTATCCAACAACACCTACAAAGTACTTCTAGTTTCATACTTGTTCTAGGTAAAGCAAACGTCAAGCGTGCATAGAGTTGTATTGGTGGTCGATAGAACTTGAGGGAATATTTGTTCTGCCATTAGCTCCTCGTTGGGTTCGACACTCTTACTTATCAAAAACTGTTGCGATCCCCTATACTTGTGGGTTATCAAGACCTTTTTCTGGCGCCGTTGCCGGGGAGCAATAGCGTGGGGTGAATATTCTCGTGTGTGCTTGTTTGCTTTATCACTAAGTAATTTTTATCTGCTATTCTTAGTTGTTTTCTATCTTTAGTTATGGGTTGGAAACGCAAAATGCCAAAAAAAGTAGTTGTACCTACTAAACCAATGGTTGAAGAACCACTCAAAATCTATCACACTTCTGAAGCTCATTACTTGGATCATCTTCGATCCCATTGTGCTCGTGCTGAAACCCCAACTAGCTTAGTTGAGGTCAAATCTTTAGATGAGCATGCTTGTTATGTGTGACACCAAATATCTGAAAAAGGGAAAAAATTACTGGGCCAAATTCATCGTTTGCAATTCTATGCTTGGAATTTATGTGAAATATATGATTTTACTTGCTGTTCTAAAAAAACCCTAAGAAACACCTTCCCTATCAATGTGAGTTTAGTGGTAATGGAATCGTATCTTCGTATGCTAAGGGTGTTTATAGTTACTATGATGTTCAACAAATTGAAGAATTTGTTGCTTTTAAGGGTGCTTATGAAATTGCTTCCTTGATTGAAATGTATGATGCTACTCTTTACAAATCTGAAAATTTTGACATACTTAAATATTGCTATGATAATTATGCTTCTAATGCCTATGTTGAACCATATATTGAGGACTACCCCGCTGTCCAAGAAGAGACTAATATTTTGCAGGAGTCTATGGAAGAAGAAATTGATGAAACTGTGAGCTCATTGGATGAAAAAGATGAGGAGGAGAGCGAAGAACAAAAGGAGGAAGAGCGGATTAGCTACCCATGCCCAGCTTCTAATGAGAGTAACTCTTCAACTCATACATTGTTTAATTTCCCTTCGTGCTTACCGAAGATGAGTGCTATGATAATTGTTATGATCCCGTTGATTCTTTTGAAATATCCATTTTTGATGATGCTTGCTATGCTTGTGGCCAAGATGCCAATATGAATTATGCTTATGGAGATGAACTTGCTATAGTTCCTTATGTTAAACATGAAATTGTTGCTATTGCACCCACGCATGATAGTCCTATTATCTTTTTGAATTCTCCCAACTACACTATATCGGAGAAGTTTTACCCTTATTAAGGATTATATTGATGGGTTGCCTTATACCGTTGCACATGATGATTTTTATGAATTTAATATGCATGTGCTCGCTGCTCCTACTAGCAATTATTATGAGAGAGGAACTATATCTCCACCTCTCTATGTTTCCCACATGATAAAATTGCAAGAAACTGTTTATACTATGCATTGGCCTTTACTTTGTGTCCATGAATTGTTCTTTTATGACATGCCGATGCATAGGAAGAGAGTTAGACTTCGTCATTACATGATATATGTTGCTTTGTGCTCACTACTAAATTACAAATCATTGTTAATTAAAATTGGCTTTGATATACCTTGGGATCCGGGTGGATTCACTACTTGAGCACTATATGCCTAGCTTAATGGCTTTAAAGAAAGCACTGCCAGGGAGACAACCCAGAAGTTTTAGAGAGTCATTTATTTCTGTTGAGTGCTTTCATATAGTTTAAAAACAACAAAAATAAAGAGGGGAACCCAAAACTTTTTCAAAAAGGAAAGTGAAAGTGAGAAAGACAAGCATTGTTGAAGTGGGAGAGCTCCTTGAACTTTGTTCATGCTCACTGAAACTTTGTGAATCTTGATTACATAAACTTTTCAAAAAAAATAATTATCCCCTTGTACAATTCCATTGTATTATAAAAATAATGTGCCAAGGTTTGCCTTTAGGATGTTTACATTTGCTTCATGATTTGTACGGTGCAGGACAGAAACTTTGGCTGTAGTGCGTGATTTTACATTTTTTACTGGAACGTCAAATGGTTCTGATTCTTTTTGCACTGTATTTCTATACAAATTGTTTATTTTTGCTAATTTTGGAAGAATTCTTCAAGTATCAGAAGTATGGTGAACGCTCATATTGCTACAGACTGTCCTGTTTAAGACAGATTCTGTTTTTGATGCATAGTTTGCTTGTTTTGATGAAACTAACGGTTTATATCAGTGGATTAAGCCATGGAAAAGTTATACTACAGTATCTATAATGCAAAAACAAAATATGAATTGGTTTTCAACAGTACTTAGAGTAGTGATTTGCTTTATTATACTAACAGATCTTACCGAGTTTTCTGTTGAAGTTTTGTGTGGATGAAGTGTTCGGTGATCGAGGATGTATCGATGTGAGGAGAAGGAGAGGAAAGAGCTCAAGCTTGGGGATGCCCAAGGCACCCCAAGTAAATATTCAAGGAGACTCAAGCGTCTAAGCTTGGGGATGCCCCGGAAGGCATCCCCTCTTTCTTCAACAAGTATCGGTATGTTTTCGGATTCGTTTCGTTCATGTGATATGTGCAATCTTGGAGCGTCTTTTGCATTTAGTTTTCATTTTTCTTTTATGAACCATGCTGGTATGAGATAGTCCTTGGTTTATTTATAGAATTCTCTATGCACTTCACTTATATCTTTTGAGTATGGCTTTATATAATGCTTCATGTGCTTCGCTTATATCATTTGAAGTTTGGATTGCTTGTTTCTCTTTACATAGAAAACCGCCATTTGTAGAATGCTCTTTTGCTTCACTTATATTTGTTAGAGCGTGGGCATATCTTTTGTAGAAATAATTAAACTCTCTTGCTTCACTTATATCTATTTATAGAGATGACATGAATTGGTCATTCACATGGTTAGTCATAAAATCCTACATTAAACTTGTAGATCACTCAATATGATATGTTTGATTCCTTGAAATAGTTTTGCGATATAAAGATGGTGATATTAGAGTCATGCTAGTGGGTAGTTGTGGATTGTAGAAATACTTGTGTTGAGGTTTGTGATTCTCGTAGCATGCACGCATGGTGAACTGTTATGTCACGAAGTCGGAGCATGAGGTATTTATTGATTGTCTTCCTTATGAGTGGCGGTCGGGGATGAGCGATGGTCTTTTCCTACCAATCTATCCCCCTACAGGCATGCGTAGTAGTACTTAGCTTCGAGGGCTAATAAACTTTTGCAATAAGTATGTGAGTTCTTTATGACTAATGTTGAGTCCATGGATTATACACACTCTCACCCGTCCACCATTGCTAGCCTCTCTAGTACTGCGCAACTTTCGTCGGTACCATAAACCCACCTATACCTTCCTCAGAACAGCCACCATACCTACCTATCATGGCATTTCCATAGCCATTCCGAGATATATAGCCATGCAACTTTCATCATCATCATATACATGACTTGAGCATTCATTGTCATATTGCTTTGCATGATCGTAAAATAGCTAGCATGATATTTTCATGGCTTGTCCATTTTTTGATGTCATTGCTACGCTAGATCATTGCACATCCCGGCATACCGCCAGAGGCATTCATATAGAGTCATATCTTTGTTCTAGTATCGAATTGTAATATCGAGTTGTAAGTAAATAAAAGTGTGATGATCATCATTATTAGAGCATTGCCCCCCCCCAAAAAAGAGAGAGGCCAAAGAAGCCTAAATAAAAAAGGGGGGCCAAAGAAGCCCACACAAAAAAAAGAAAACAAAAGAAAAGGGGGTAATGTTACTATCGTTTTACCACACTTGTGCTTCAAAGTAGCACCATGTTCTTCATATCGAGAGTCTCTTGAGTTATCACTTTCATATACTAGTGGGAATTTTCATTATAGAACTTGGCTTGTATATTCCAACGATGGGCTTCCTCAAATGCCCTAGGTCTTCATGAGCAAGCAAGTTGGATGCACACCCACTTAGTTCCAGTTTGAGCTTTCATATACTTATAGCTCTAGTGCATCCGTCGCATGGCAATCCCTACTCACTCACATTGATATCTATTGATGGGCATCTCCATAGCCCGTTGATACGCCTAGTTGATGTGAGACTATCTTCTCCTTTTTGTCTTCTCCACAACCACCATTCTATTCCACCTATAGTGCTATATCCATGGCTCACGCTCATGTATTGCGTGAGGGTTGAAAATGTTGAAGCGCATTAAAAAGTATGAACCAATTGCTCGGCTTGTCATCGGAGTTGTGCATGATGTGAATATTTTGTGTGGTGAAGATGGAGCATAGCCATACTATATGGTTTTGTAGGGATAGCTTTCTTTGGCCATGTTATTTTGAAAAGACATGATTGCTCTATAAGTAGGCTTGAAGTATTATTGTTTTTATGTCAAATGATAGACTATTGCTTTGAATCACTCGTGTCTTAATACTCATGCCATGATTAGATATGTGATGAAGATTATGCTAGGTAGCATTCCACATCAAAAATTATCTTTTTTATCATTTACCTACTCGAGGACGAGCAGGAATTAAGCTTGGGGATGCTGATACGTCTCCGTCGTATTTACAATTTTTGATTGTTCCATGCCAATATTCTACAACTTTCATATACTTTTGGCAACTTTTTATATTATTTTTGGGACTAACATATTGATCCAGTGCCCACTGCTAGTTCCTGTTTGTTGCATGTTTTATGTTTTGCAGAATACTCATATCAAACGGAATCCAAACGGGATAAAAACGAACGGAGCTTATTTGTGGAATATTTGCAAAATTCCGGAAGAAAAATCCACGCGAGACGGTGCCCGAGGTGGCCATGAGGCAGGGGGGTGCGCCTACCCCCCTGGGCGCGCCCCTGACCCTCGTGGGCCACCCGTAAGGCGGTTGATGCCCTTCTTCAGCCGCAAGAAAGCTAATTTTCGGAAAAAAATCACGGTGAAGGTTTCGATCCAATCGGAGTTACGGATCTCCATATATACCCGAAATGGTGAAAGGGCAGCAGAACAGAATGCAGAAACAGAGAGAGAGAGAGACAGAGAGACAGATCCAATCTCGGAGGGGCTCTCGCCCCTCCCATGCCATGGAGGCCAAGGACCAGAGGGGAAACCCTTCTCCCATCTAGGGAGGAGGTCAAGGAAGAAGAAGATGAAGGGGCCCCCTCTCCCCTTCTCTTCCGGTGGCACCGGAACGCTGACGTGGCCATCATCATCATCACCGCGATCTACACCAACACCGCCGCCATCTTCACCAACATCTCCATCACCTTTCCCCCTCTATCTACAGCGGTCCACTGTCCCGCAACCCGCTGTACCCTCTACTTGAACATGGTGCTTTATGCTTCATATTATTATCCAATGATATGTTGCCATCCTATGATGTCTGAGTAGATTTTCGTTGTCCTAACGGTGGTTGATGAATTGCTATAATTGATTTAATTTGCTTGTGGTTATGTTGCTGTCCTTTGGTGTCCATCATATGATCCGCGTGTGGATCACACCATAGGGTTAGTTGTATGTTGATAGGACTATGTATTGGAGTGCAAGAGTGACAGAAGCTTCAACCTAGCATAGAAATTGATGCATACAGGATTGAAGGGGGACCAATATATCTTAATGCTATGGTTGGGTTTTACCTTAATGAACATTAGTAGTTGTGGATGCTTGCTAATAGTTCCAATCATAAGTGCATAGAATTCCAAGTCAGGGATGATATGCTAGTAGTGGCCTCTCCCACATAATACTTGCTATCGGTCTAGTAAAGTAGTCAATTGCTTAGGGGCAATTTCGCAACTCCTACCACCACTTTTCCACACTCGCTATATTTACTTTATTACTTCTTTACTTACAACAGCCCCTACCTTTTATTTACTTGCTCTTTATTATCTTGCAAACCTATACAACAACACCTACAAAGTGCTTCTAGTTTCACACTTGTTCTAGGTAAAGCGAACGTCAAGCATGCGTAGAGTTGTATTGGTGGTCGATAGAACTTGAGGGAATATTTGTTCTTCCTTTGGCTCCTCGTTGGGTTCGACACTCTTACTTATCGAAAACTGTTACGATCCCCTATACTTGTGGGTTATCAGCTTCTTCTCTCTCTTTGGATCTCAATACAAAGTTCTCCTTGATTCTCTTGGAGATCTATTCGACGTAATCTTCTTTTGCGTCGTGTTTGTCGAGATCCGATGAATTGTGGTTTTATGATCCAGTTTATCTATGAACAATATTTGATTCTCCTCTGAATTCTTTTATGTATGATTGGTTTATCTTTGCAAGTCTTTTCAAATTATCAGTTTGGTTTGGCCTACTAGATTGATCTTTCTTGCAATGGGAGAAGTGCTTAGCTTTGGGTTCAATCTTGCAGTGTTCGATCCCAGTGACAGAAAGGGAACCGATACGTATTGTATTGTTGCCATCGAGGATAAGAAGATGGGGTTTATATCATATTGCATGAGTTTATCCCTCTACATCATGTCATCTTCCTTAAAGCATCACTCTGTTCTCTTGAACCTAATACTCTAGATGCATGCTGGATAGCGGTCGATGTGTGGAGTAATAGTAGTAGATGCAGGCAGGAGTCGGTCTACTTGTCTCGGACGTGATGCCTATATACATGATCATACATAGATATTCTCATAACTATGCTCAATTCTATCAATTGCTTGACAGTAATTCGTTTACCCACCGTAATACTTATGCTCTTGAGAGAAGCCACTAGTGAAACCTATGGCCCCCGGGTCTATCTTCCATCATATTAATCTTCCAATACTTAGTTATTTCTATTGCCTTTTATTTTACCTTGCATCTTTATTTCTCTTTATCATAAAAATACCAAAAATATTATCTTATCATATCTATCAGATCTCACTCTCGTAAGTGACCGTGAAGGGATTGACAACCCCTTTTTCGCGTTGGTTGCGAGGTTCTTATTTTTTGTGTAGGGGGCGTGGGACTTGAGCGTGATCTCCTACTGGATTGATACATTGGTTCTCAAAAACTGAGGGAAATACTTACGCTACTTTACTGCATCACCCTTTCCTCCTCAAGGGAAATCCAACGCAGTGCTCAAGAGGTAGCACACATCACTATAAGCCTTGCAAGCATTGTGACTAATGAGATAGTTGCGGGATGATGCATTATGGAATGAGTAAAGAGACTTGCCGGTAACAAGATTGAACTAGGTATTGAGATACCGATGATCGAATCTCGGGCAAGTAACATACCAATGACAAAGGGAACAACGTATGTTGTTATGCGGTTTGACCGATAAAGATCTTCGTAGAATATGTAGGAACCAATATGAGCATCCAGGTTCGTCTATTGGTTATTGACCGGAGACATGTCTTGGTCATGTCTACATAGTTCTCGAACCCATAGGGTCCGCACACGCTTAAAGTTCTGTGACGATCGGTATTATGAGTTTTTGTGTTTTGATGTACCGAAGGTATTTCGGAGTCCCGGATATGATCATGGACATGACGAGGAGTCTCGAAATGGTCGAGACGTAAAGATCGATATATTGGATGACTATGTTCGGACACCGGAAGGGTTCCGGGGGGTTTCCGACATATACCGGAGTACCGAGGGTTACCGGAACCCCCCCCCCCGGGGGGGAAGCTATTGGGCCTTATGGGCCTTAGTGGAGAAGAGAAGGGGCAGCTAGGAGGTGTCGCGCGGCCTCCCTTGCCCCAATCCGAATTGGAAAAGGGGAAGGGGTCGCGACCCCCCTCTCCTTCCTTCTCTCCACCTCCTCCTTCCCCCTTCTCCTTCTCCCCCCTTTATATACAGGGGTAAGGGGGCACCCCAAAGACACAACAATTGATCTGTTGATGTCTTAGCCTTGTGTAGTGCCCCCTCCACCATAATCCACCTCGGTTATATCATAGCGGTGCTTAGGCAAAGCCCTGCAACGATAGCTTCATCAACATCGTCACCACTCCGTTGTGCTGACGAAACTCTTCCCCGAGCTCTACTGGATCATGAGTTCGCGGGACGTCACTGAGCTGAACGTGTGCTAAACACAGAGGTGCCATACGTTCGGTGCTGAGGATCGGTCGATCATGAAGACGTACGACTATATCAACCGCGTTGTTATAACGCTTCCGCTTAACGGTCTATGAGGGTACGTGGACGACACTCTACCCTCTCGTTGCTATGCATCACCATGATCTTGCGTGTGCGTAGGAATTTTTTTGAAATTACTACGTTTCCCAACAGTGGCATCCGAGCCAGGTTTATGCGTAGATGTTATATGCACTAGTAGAACACAAGTGATTTGTGGGCGATACAAGTCATACTGCTTACCAGCATGTCATACTTTGGTTCGGCAGTATTGTTGGATGAAGCGGCCCGGACCGACATTACGCGTACGCTTACGCGAGACTGGTTCTACCGATGTTCTTCGCACACAGGTGGTTGGCGGGTGAGGGAGTCCTGGATTAGGGGGTGTTCGGATAGCCGGACTATACCTTCTGCTGGACTCCTGGACTATGAAGATACAAGATTGAAGACTCCGTCCCGTGTCCGGAAGGGACTTTCCTTGGCGTGGAAGGCAAGCTTGGCGATACGGATATTCAGATCTCCTACCATTGTAACCGACTTTGTGTTACCCTAACCCTCTCCGATGTCTATATAAACCGGAGGGTTTTAGTCCGTAGGACAACATAGACAACAACAATCATACCATAGGCTAGCTTCTAGGGTTTAGCCTCTCTGATCTCGTGGTAGATCTACTCTTGTACTACCCATATCATCAATATTAATCAAGCGGGACGTAGGGTTTTACCTCCATCGAGAGGGCCCGAACCTGGGTAAAACTTCGTGTCCCTTGCCTCCTGTTACCATCCAGCCTAGACGCACAGTTCGGGACCCCCTACCCGAGATCCGCCGGTTTTGACACCGACAGCGGGTGTCAGTTTCTCCATTAAGAGTGTGGCTACGCCCGGTCCTTGAGAAGGTTAAAAGAACACTAAGTTGACGAACTATCATTGTGGTTTTGATGCGTAGAAAAGAACGGTTCTTGCTCAGCCCGTAGCAGCCACATAAAACTTGCAACAACAAAGTAGAGGATGTCTAACTTGTTTTTGCAGGGCATGTTGTGATGTGATATGGTCAAGACATGATGCTATATTTATTGTATGAGATGATCATGTTTTGTAACAGAGTTATCAGCAATTGGCAGGAGCCATATGGTTGTCTTTTTATTGTATGCAATGCAATCGCCCTGTAATTGCTTTACTTTATCACTAAGCGGTAGCGATAGTCGTAGAAGCAATAGTTGGCGAGATGACAATGATGCTACGATGGAGATCAAGGTGTCGCGCCGGTGATGATGGTGTTCATGACGGAGCTTTGGAGATGGAGATCAAAGGCACAAGATGATGATGGCCATATCATATCACTTATATTGATTGCATGTGATGTTTATCCTTTATGCATCTTATTCCGCTTTGTTTGACGGTAGCATTATAAGATGATCTCTCACTAAATTTCAAGGTAAAAGTGTTCTCCCTGAGTATGCACCGTTGCCAAAGTTCATCGTGCCGAGACACCACATGATGATCGGGTGTGATAAGCTCAACGTTCATCTACAACGGGTGTAAGACAACTTTACACACGCAGAATACTCGGGTTAAACTTGACGAGCCTAGCATATGCAGATATGGCCTCGGAACACTGGAGACCGAAAGGTCGAGCGTGAATCATATAGTAGATATGATCAACATAGTGATGTTCACCATTTAAAACTACTCCATCTCACGTGATGATCGGGCATGGTTTAGTTGATTTGGATCACGTGATCATTTAGATGACTAGAGGGATGTCTATCTAAGTGGGATTTCTGAAGTAATATGATTAATTGAACTTTAATTTATCATGAACTTAGTCTTGATAGTATTTGCATATCTATGTTGTAGATCAATAGCTCGCACATAGCTTCCCCGTTTATTTTTGATATGTTCCTAGAGAAAAATAAATTGAAAGATGTTAGTAGCAATGATGCGGATTGGATCCGTGATCTGAGGATTATCCTCATTGTTGCACAGAAGAATTATGTTCTTGATGCACCGCTAGGTGACGGACCTATTGCAGGAGCATATGCAGACGTTATGAACGTTTGGCAAAGCTCGACATGATGACTACTTGATAGTTTAGTGCACCATGCTTTACGGCTTAGAATCGGGGATTCAAAGATGTTTTGAATGCCACGGAGCATATGAGATGTTCCAAGAGTTGAAATTAGTATTTCGGACTCATGCCCATGTCGAAAGGTATGAGTGAGGGAGTCCTAGACTAAGGGGTCCTCGGGCGTCCAGCCTGTTATCCATGGGCCGGACTGATGGGCTGTGAAGACATGAAGGCCGAAGACTGTACCCGTGTCCGGAATGGACTCTCCTTGGCGTGGAAGGCAAGCTTGGCGACCGACTATGAAGATTCCTTCTTATGTAATCGACTCTATGTAACCCTAGACCCCCCCGGTGTCTATACAAACCGGAGGGGTTAGTCCGGAAAAGACATATTCATTACCATAGTCATACAGGCTAGGCTTTTAGGGTTTATCCATTACGATCTCATGGTATATCAACTCTTGTAACACTCATATTCATCAAGATCAATCAAGCAGGATGTAGGGTATTACCTCCGTAGAGAGGGCCCGAACCTGGGTAAACATCGTGTCCCCCGTCTCTTGTTACCATCGATCCTAGACGCACAGTCCAGGACCCCCTACCCGAGATCCGCTGGTTTTGACACCGACAGAGAGTTCCACTGTGCCGTCAACGAAAGGTTCGATGGCCCCTTCAATCGTCTATAGTGACGCTGTCCAAGGAGAAACCTTCCTCCCTAGACAGATTCTCGTGTTCGGCGGCTTCGTACTACGGGCCAACTCGCTTGGCCATCTGGAGCAGATCGATAGCTACGCCCCTGGCCACCAGGTCAGATTTGGAAGCTTGAACTACGTCGCAGATATCCGTGGAGACTTGATTTTCAATGAATTTGAGACCGCAGTGATCGCTCCCCCTCGCCCCGATAAACATGACTTAAATCTGACATCGGATCACATCCAGAAGATGGTCCCTGTTGCTGCAATGGCCTTAGAACCGGAGCAGATCGTGCCATCCGGGGCCACCGAGTCCGTGGTGTTGGAGCCGCACACGGACCCGGCACCCCGCAATATTTGCGTCAATGGAACTCCGGACTCGTCTCCGGCTATAAATCCCAGACCGGGTACGCCTGTGAACACCGAGCTGGATCGGTTATCGATTTTCAAATTTAGCGCCGCATACATCTTCCAACACTCACCTTTGGGTGATGTGCTAAACTCTTTAAAGAACTTTTCCTTAGAGAAGGACTCACGGCCGAACTATGTCCGGTTCGAGCTGGAGGCTGACACGGGAGAATTGCGCTTCCCATCCGCCTCCCACTTCATAGCCATTGTCGAGAACTTAACTGACACGCCCGCTTTTGGCTCCGAAGACATTGACAGCATAGGCGACGATGCTGGTAAGGAGCAAGGACAGGACCCGCCAGTCATCAGGCGTGGGACGGCCACCTCTTCATATGACGTGTACGTGATCGATACACTTAAAAAGCCTCGCGACAAGGACAAGGGAGATCCAGCTAAAACTCCTGAGGCACAGTCTAAGTTCCGGCGCCCCAAGTCACGCTGCAGCAACGATGGCGCTGGAGAAAATAGTACTCCAGACGGCGCCGAAAGCAATGAAGACCCTGTGGGAGCAATATCCGAACAGGAGGAACAAGAAAACGGGCAAGCCAGCCCCGATGAACAGGCCCCGCCCAGCGACGGCTCGGAGGACGACAAATACCTTCCACTCTCCGAAGATGAGGTAAGCCTCGGCGACGAAGACTTCATCATACCCGAAGAGCCCCTCGAGCAGGAGCACTTCAAGCGCGGGCTGATAGCTACACAAGGAGCCTAAAAAAGAAGAAGCAGAAGCTTCAAGTTAACCATGACCTACTCAACGACAGATGGACCGAAGTCCTGGTCGCCGAAGAATACGGCCTTAGTGGCCTAGCCAAAAGCTACCCAAAGCACAGATTGTTATACCAGTCCGATGACGGGGCGTTGGAGCCCATACCATCATCACACAATGCGGCAGGTCGTCGACAACTCTGTCCGGATAAAGAGGCAACTCAAGCCGAACACCAGACTGCCCCACCTCACCGTAAAGGCAAGAACAACGCAGGTCACGATTACCCAGACAACCTGTAGAGGGACTTGGACAATAGAGCAGGACACATATGACCGATCTACGGATCGTGAAAACATGCTTCGACACGCGACAATGGCTACCTATTCGGACGTGTCACACCTCGCCACGACTAAGCCGAAAACCGCAGGGGAACTCCTTCGGAGTTACGTCACACTGTGGCCCAACATAGAGGTGCCGCACACCCGCTTTGCTTCATTGATGAAGTAATGGATCATGAATTCTCCAAAGGATTCAAACCCGTCAATATTGAATCATATGACGGGACAAACGATCTCGCGGTATGGATAGAGGATTTCATCCTCCACATCCATATGGCCTGTGGGGAAGACCTCCACGCCATTAAATACCTCCCACTAAAACTAAAAGGACCAGCTCGGTACTGGTTAAACAGCCTGCCTGAAAACTCCATAGGCAGTTGGGAGGACTTGGAAGAGGCCTTCCTCGATAACTTCCGAGGAACACATGTCCGGCCACCGGATGCCGATGACCTAAGTCACATTGTCCAATAGCTCGGAGAATCAGCCAGGGAGCTCTAGACTCGGTTCGTAGTCAAAAAGAACCAAATCGTCGACTGTCCGGATGCGGAAGCCCTTGCGGCTTTCAGACACAGCGTCTGAGACGAATGGCTTGCATGCCACCTCGGCCAAGAAGGACCTAAATCCATGACAGCCCTCATTGCTTTGATGACCCACTTTTGCGTGGGAGAAGACAGCTGGCTCGCTCGTAGAAGCAATAGCACCAGCAACCAGGGCACCTCCAAAATCCGAGACGGCAACGGCAAGCCACAAGGAAGCAAAAACAATAGTCGCAACGACAATGAAAGATCAGGCGACGCAGCGGTCAACGCTGGATTCAGCAACCCCAAGCCGGGTCAGTGGAAGAAGCCATTCAAGGCGAATTGAGACGAACCATCCAACCTGGACAGGATATTGGACCGACCCTGCCAGATTCATGGCCACCCTGATAAACCAGCTAATCATACCAACAGAAACTGCTGGGTCTTTAAACAAGCCGGCATGCTCAACGCCGAACACAGCGAGAAGAGGCCGCTCTTGATAACCCACAAGTATAGGGGATCGCAACAGTTTCCGATAAGTAAGAGTGTCGAACCCAACAAGGAGCTAAAGGTAGAACAAATATTCCCTCAAGTTCTATTGACCACCGATACAACTCTACGCAAGCTTGGCGTTCGCTTTACCTAGAACAAGTATGAAACTAGAAGTACTTTGTAGGTGTTGTTGGATAGGTTTGCAAGATAATAAAGAGTACGTAAATAAAAAGTAGGGGCTGTTTAGATAAAGAAACAATAAAGTAAATATAGAGAGTGTGGAAAAGTGGTGGTAGGAGTTGCGAAATTGCCCCTAAGCAATTGACTACTATACTAGACCAATAGCAAGTATCATGTGGGAGAGGCCACTGCTAGCATGTCATCCCTGACTTGGAATTCTATGCACTTATGATTGGAACTATTAGCAAGCATCCGCAACTACTAACATTCATTAAGGTAAAACCCAACCATAGCATTAAGATATATTAGTCCCCCTTCAATCCCGTATGCATCAATTTCTATGCTAGGTTGAAGCTTCTGTCACTCTTGCCCTCCAATACATAGTCATATCAACATACAACTAACCCTATGGTGTGATCCACACGCGCAATCATATGATGGGCACCAAAGGACAACAACATAACCACAAGCAAATTAAATCAATCGTAGCAATTCATCAACCACCGATAGGACAACGAATATCTACTCAGACATCATAGGATGGCAACACATCATTGGATAATAATATGAAGCATAAAGCACCATGTTCAAGTAGAAGGTACAGCGGGTTGCGGGAGAGTGGAACTCTGTAGATAGAGGGGGGGGGAGGTGATGGAGATGTTGTTGAAGATGGCGGAGGTGTTGGTGTAGATCGCGGTGATGATGATGGCCCCCGGTGGCACTCTGGTGCCACAGAAAGTGAGGGGGAGAGAGCCCCCCTCCTTCTTCTTCTTCCTTGACCTCCTCCCTAGATGGGAGAAGGGTTTCCCCTCTGGTCCATGGCCTCCATGGCACGGGAGGGGCGAGAGCCCCTCTGAGATTGGATATGTCTCTCTGTCTCTCTCTGTTTCTACGTTCTCAGATTCTTCCCTTTCACCGTTTCTTATATTCCCGGAGATCCGTAACTCCGATTGGGCTGAAATGTTAACACGATCTCTATCCGGATATTAGCTTTCTTGCGGCGAAAGAAGGGCATCAACCGCCTTACGGGTGGCCCATGAGGGTTAGGGGCGCGCCCAGGGGGACAGGCGCGCCCCCTGTCTCGTGGCCACCTCGGGCACCGTCTCGCGTGGATTTTTCTTCCCAAAAATCATATATATTCCAAAAAAAATCTCCGTCAGTTTTTATCCCATTTGGACTCTGTTTGATATGGATATTCTGCAAAACAAAAAACATGCAACAAACATGAACTGGCACTGGGCACTGGATCACTATGTTAGTCCCAAAAATAGTATAAAAAGCTGCCAAAAGTATATGAAAGTTGTAGAATATTGGCATGCAACAATCAAAAATTATAGATACGACGGAGATGTATCAGCATCCCCAAGCTTAATTCATGCTCGTCCTCGAGTAGGTAAATGATAAAAAAAGATAATTTTTGATGTGGAATGCTACCTAGCATAATCTTGATCATGTAATCTAATCATGGCATGAATATTAAGATATGAGTGATTCAAAGCAATAGTCTATCATTTGACATAAAAACAATAATACTTCAAGCCTACTAATAAAGCAATCATGTCTTTTCAAAATAACATGGCCAAAGAAAGCTATCCCTACAAAATCATATAGTCTGGCTATGCTCCATCTTCACCACACAAAATATTCACATCATGCACAATCCCGATGACAAGCCAAGCAGTTGTTTCATACTTTTGACGTTCTCAAACCTTTTCAACTTTCACGCAATATATGAGCGTGAGCCATGGACATAGCACTATAGGTGGAATAGAATGGTGGTTGTGGAGAAGACAAAAAGGAGAAGATAGTCTCACATCAACTAGGCGTATCAACAGGCTATGGAGATGCCCATCAATAGATATCAATGTGACTGAGTAGGGATTGCCATGCAACAGATGCACTAAGAGCTATAAGTGTATGAAAGCTCAGACTGAAACTAAGTGGGTGTGCATCCAACTTGCTTTCTCATGAAGACCTCGGGCATTTGAGGAAGCCCATCATCGGAATATACAAGCCAAGTTATATAATGAAAATTCCCACTAGTATATGAAAGTGATAACTCAAGAGACTCTCTATATGAAGAACATGGTGCTACTTTGAAGCACAAGTGTGGACAAGGATAGTAGCACTACCCCTTCTCTCTTTTTCTCTCATTTTTTTATTTTTTTATTTTTATTTTTTGGTGGGCTTCTTTGGCCTCTTTTTTTATTTGGGCTTCTTTGGCCTCTTTTATTTTTTTGTAAAGTCCGGAGTCTCATCCTGACTTATGGGGGAATCATAGTCTCCATCATTCTCTCCTCACTGGGGCAATGCTCTAATAATGATGATCATCACACTTTTATTTACTTACAACTCAATATTACAACTCAATGTCTAGAACAAAGTATGACTCTATATGGATGCCTCCGGCGGTGTACCGAGATGTGCAATGATCTAGCGTAGCAATGACATCAAAAAATGGACAAGCCATGAAAACATCATGCTAGCTATCTTATGATCATGCAAAGCAATATGACAATGAATGCTCAAGTCATGTATATGATGATGATGGAAGTTGCATGGCAATATATCTCGGAATGAGTATGGAAATGCCATGATAGGTAGGTATGGTGGCTGTTTTAAGGAAGATATATGGTGGGTTTAAGTTACCGGCGAAAGTTGCGCGATACTAGAGAGGCTAGCAATGGTGGAAGGGTGAGAGTGCGTATAATCCAGGGACTCAACATTAGTCATAAAGAACTCACATACTTATTGCAAAAATCTATTAGTCATCGAAACAAAGTACTACACGCATGATCCTAGGGGGATAGATTGGTAGGAAAAGACCATCGCTCGTCCCCGACCGCCACTCATAAGGAAGACAGTCAATAAATAAATCATGCTCTGACTTCGTTACATAACGGTTCACCATACGTGCATGCTACGAGAATCACAAACCTCAACACAAGTATTTCTACAAGCCAAAACTACACACTAGCATGACTCTAATATCACCATCTTTATATCGCAAAACTATTGCAAGGAATCAAACATATCATATTCAGTGATCTACAAGTTTTATGTAGGATTTTATGACTAACCATGTGAATGACCAGTTCCTGTCATCTCTCTAAATAGATATAAGTGAAGCAAGAGAGTTTAATTCTTTCTACAAAAGATATGCCCGTGCTCTAACAAATCTAAGTGAAGCAAAAGAGCATTCTACAAATGGCGGTTTTCTATGTAAATAGAAACAGGCAATCCAAACTTCAAATGATATAAGTGAAGCACATGAAGCATTCTATAAAGCCATACTCAAAAGATATAAGTGAAGTGCATAGAGCATTCTATAAATAAACCAAGGACTATCTCATACCAGCATGGTGCATAAAAGAAAAATGAAAACTAAATGCAAAAGACTCTCCAAGATTTCACATATCGCATGAACAAAACGAATCCAAAAACATATCGATACTTGTTGAAGAAAGAGGGGATGCCTTCCGGGGCATCCCCAAGCTTAGACGCTTGAGTCTCCTTGAATATTTACTTGGGGTGCCTCGGGCACCCCCAAGCTTTAGCTCTTGCCTCTCTTCCTTCTTCTCACATCGAGACCTTCTCGATCATCGAACACTTCATCCACACAAAACTTCAACAGAAAACCCGGTAAGATCCGTTAGTATAATAAAGCAAATCACTACTCTAAGTACTGTTGCAAACCAATTCATGTTTTGTTTTTGCATTGTGTCTACTGTAATGTAACTTTTTCATGGCTTAATCCACAGATATGAATCGATAGTTTCATCAAAACAAGCAAACTATGCATCAAAAACAGAATCTGTCTAAAACAGAACAGTCTGTAATAATATGAACATTAACCATACTTCTGATACTTGACAAATTCTACCAAAATTAGGAAAAATAAAAAATTTGTATAGAAAGATAGTGCAAAAAGAATCAGAACCATTTGATGTTCCAGCTAAAAATGTAATATCGCGCACTATAGCCAAAGTTTCTGTCCTGCACCGTACAAACCATCAAGCAAATGTAAACATCCTAAAGGAAAACCTTGGCACATTATTTTTATTTCTAAACTTTATAAAAACACACAACAGAAATAAATGACTCTCTAAAACTTCCGGGTTGTCTCCCTGGCAGCGCTTTCTTTAAAGCCATTAAGCTAGGCATATAGTGCTCAAGTAATGAATCCACCCGGATCCCAAGGTATATCAAAGCCAATTTTAATTAACAATGATTTGTAATTTAGTAGTGAGCACAAAGTAACATATATCATGTAATGACGAAGTCTAACTCTCTTCCTATGCATTGGCATGTCATAAAATAACAATTCATGCACACAAAGTAAAGGCCAATGCATAGTATAAACAGTTTCTTGCAATTTTATCATATTGGAAACATAGAGAGGTGGAGATATAGTTCCTCTCTCATAATAATTGCAAGTAGGAGCAGCAAGCACATGCATATTATATTCATCAAAATCATCATGTGCAATGGTAAAAGGCAACCCATCAATATATTCCTTAATAAGAGCAAACTTCTCCGATATAGTGTAGTTTGGAGAATTCAAAAACATCCTAGGACTATCATGTGTGGGTGCAATAGCAACAATTTCATGTTTAACATAAGGAACTATACCAAGTTCATCTCCATAAGCATAATTCATATTGGCATCTTGGCCAGAAGCATAGCAAGCATCATCGAAAAGGGATATTTCAAAAGATTCAACGGGATCATAACAATCATCATAGCAATCATCCTCCGGTAAGCACGAAGGGAAATTAAACAATGTATGAGTTGAAGAGTTACTCTCATTAGAAGGTGGGAACGGTGTAACGCCCTCGATGTGGCTATATCTCCCACGTGTCGAGGCACGACTTAGAGGCATAACCGCATTGAAAGCAATGTCGCAAGTAAGGTAATCTTCACAACATCCCATGTAATATAAATAATAAAGGGGAGATACATAGTTGGCTTACACTCGCCACGTCAATCAAGTACATAAATAGCATTTCAACATTCAACACTCATGGCCCGACTACGGCGCCAAAATAAAAGATAACCCAACATGCGACACGGTCCCGATCACCCCGACTGGGCACCACTACTGATCATCAGGAAAAGAAACATAGTATCGTTGAGAGTCCTCGTCGAACTCACACTTGAGCTCGAGCGCGCCATCTGGAGCGGAATCATCAGGCCCTGCATCTGGTGTAATAGTAATCTGTGAGCCACAGGGACTCAACAATCTCGCACCCTCGCGATCAAGACTATTTAAGCTTATAGGAAAGGCAAGGTAATATATGTGGAGCTGCGGCAAGCGACTAGCATATATGGTGGCTAACCTGTTCGCAAAAGAGAGCGAGAAGAGAAGGCAAAGCACGAACGCGTAACTAAAAGGGCAATCCTACGGCAAGCATTACTCCAACACCGTGTCCACTTCCCGGACTCCGCCGAGAAGAGGCCATCACGGTAACTCACACAGTTGATTCATTTTAATTAAGTTAAGGTTTAAGTTATCTACAACCGGACATTAATAAATTCCCATCTGCCCATAACTGCGGACACGGCTTTTGAAAGTTCAATCCCTACAGGGGGTCCCAACTTAGCCCATGACAAGCTCTCACGGTCAACAAAGGAATAGACCTTCTCCCGAGACGTTCCAATCAGACTCGGTACCTCGGTTCTTCAAGACACTTCGACAAGTTAAAACAAATCCAGCAACACTACCCGAATGTGCCGACAAATCCTAATAGGAGCTGCACATATCTCATTCTCAGGGCACACTCAGATGAGCGCTCCATACAACTAAAACCAAACCTCGAGTTTCCCCGAGGGGGCGCTGCACAGAACTCTAGTTTGGACCAACACTCAGAGGAGCACTGGCCCGGGGGGGTTTAAAATAAGATGACCCTCGGGCTCCGGAAACCCAAGGGAAAAAGAGGCTAGGTGGCAAATGGTAAAACCAAGGTTGGGCATTGCTGGAAAAGCTTTATTCAAGGCGAACTATCAAGGGGTTCCCATTATAACCCAACCGCGTAAGGAACGCAAAATCCGGGAACATAACACCGATATGACAAAAACTAGGGCGGCAAGAGTGGAACAAAACACTAGGAGAGAGGCCGAGCCTTCCACCCTTTACCAAGTATATAGATGCATTAAGATAACATGGCAATATAATGATATCCCAACAAGTAAAATAGTGTTCCAACAAGGAACGGCCTCCAATCTTCACCTGCAACTAGCAACGCTATAAGAGGGGCTGAGCAAAGCGGTAACATAGCCAATCAACGGTTTGCTAGGACATGGTGGGTTAGAGGTTTGACATGGCAATTTGGGAGGCTTGAAAGCAAGTGGTAGGCATCGTAGCATGGCATAGCAAAAGAGCGAGCATCTAGCAAAGCAAAGATAGTAGTGATTTCAAGGGTATGATCATCTTGCCTGCACAGTTGTCAGAGTTGACTGGATCCTCAAAAGCAAACTCAACGGGCTCCTCGTTAGAGAACTCGTCTCCCGGCTCTACCCAAACTAGACAAACAAGCAACAAGGACAAAATCAACCACGTGCTCAACTCAAACAACATGATGTAAAGATGGTATGCTATGCGGGATGCGATGCGGGATGCATATGCAAGATTTGACAAGGAATGCATGAACCTGGCCTCAACATGGGAATCCAAGCGTGCCACTGGAAAGATGAGATGAAATCACTTGAAAACGATATAAAGAACGCCGGAATCGGAGTTACGGTTTGGAAATGGCAAGCGATTCAAAAATGACACCGGTCTGCGATTTACAGCAAATAGTCAACTAAATGCAACGAGATGAACATGCTACAGCACCCAAACATGGCATAAAAATACATGGCAGGAACACATTCATGATGCTTAAAAAAAGTCTAGCACTGAGCTTCGGCCAATTCATCCATTAACAGGTTCAAACAAGCATGGAAAAAATGCATTTGGTAAACAGATTTCAGACTTAGTGAAATTAACACTTGTCTGGAATTTCAGATCAGATAGCACTCTTTGGAGCAACAAACATATATGCTACAAGACCTGAACATGGCAAATTAAAGCATGGAATGTATCTACTCAAAGATCTTAACAAAAGTCCCTTAGTGACCTTGAGCCAAAAGGGATCATAAAATACATTTGCAAGCATGTGAACATGGCAACAACATAATCAGTTCTCAGAATTAGTGAAAACTGGAGCATTCTGAAAACAGATATCAAGTAGGCTTGTTTACGAGCTCGATGCACTCACTACAGAGCATTTCATGACAATCTAAGCATACACCCATCAAGAATACACAAAATAAAATCTAGACATGGCAAGAACAATAACATAGCATGCACGGATCAACTACAACATCATTGGCAAAATCGCTAACTAGTAGACAATCTGCCCAGATTCACAAAGTAGCAAAAGTAGAGCTCGATTGACTCAAGCTAGGGTGCTCCATAATTGCAAACAAAGACATGGATGGATATACCACTACAAGATTAACAAATCATCCTTACTGATCATCCTCAAAAGAGGCATGGATCACTAGGAAACAACATGAACATATGGCATCATGAGATAAACAGATCAAGGACTTAGTGAAAATGCTAGGTCCCTGAAATCAGCATTACGAAGTGCCTCACTTTGCAAGCTTGTACTAGTCACCACACACATCACAAAAATACATTGGTTGCACCTCTGGAAAGATGACAAAACCCTTAACAAAACATATGTAGAGCTCATGGGCATATCATGCACACAATAATCTTGGCAAAAATGACAAATATCTAAATGGAGTAGCAGATCTGACAATTATCTCAAGTAGCACTCTTCTACCAGCATTTCGGGCATCAAGATGAACTCAAATGAAAATGATGCAATGGAATGAAATGATCTGCTCTCTGATACGAACATTTTGATATGCTATATGCCCAAAACGGAGCTACGGATGAGGAGTTACGATGCGATGAACATAGCAAGAATATTAGGGTTTCGGGCAAAAAGTCAACCCTCGAGATTTAGATCTCAGATCTGGCACGTTCTTCGATGTTCGCCGGAGTCGACGGGGAAGCAGACCGCGGCCGGAGGAGAACGGGGTGGCCGGATCCCGTGTGGTGGCGGGCGCAGACGTCGGCGGAGCTCGTCGCCGGTGAAGTGGGGGTGGCTGGCGCCGGGTGCGGCGACGAGGCGGAGCGGCGGCGGGCTCCGGCGCGCTGGGCGGCGGTCGGCGATAGCGGCGGTCGGTCGCCGGAGAAGCGGTGAGGGTGGCGCCCTGGCGTGGCGGCGCGGAGGAAGGCGGGCGCCGGCAAAGAGGCAGGCAGGCGGGGGGAACGGGCCGCGCGGGGGCCCCGAGCGGGCCGGACGGGCCGCGCGCGCGGGTGGCGGCGCGACGATGTGGGCGCGGCGGCTCGGCCACTCAGGAGCCGACACGTGGCGGCGGCGCGGGGAGGACGGACATGTACGGTCTGCGAGTTTTGTCCGGCGGCGGCGGGTGGAGATAGATCCAGGGTTTTTGAGAGGGGGGGTCCGAGATTTGGAATGGGGGGGTATATATAGGCATAGAGGGAGCTAGGAGTGTCCAAATGAGGTGCGGTTTTCAGCCACGCGATCATGATCGAACGCTCTAGATGATGGGGAGGGTTTTGGTGGGTTTTGGGCCAAATTGGAGGGGTGTTGGGCTGCAACACACACGAGGCCTTTTCGGTCCCTCGGTTAACCGTTGGGGCATCAAACGAAGTCCTAATGATACGAAACTTGCAGGTGGTCTACCGGTAGTAAACCAAGGCCGCTTGGCAATTCTTGGTCCAATTCGGAAATGTTTAATCCCCACACACAAAAGAAAGGTAGAAATGACCACCGGAGGAGAACGAAGCGCCGGAATGCAAAACGGACAACGGGGAAAATGCTCGAATGCATGAGATGAACACGTATGCAAATGCAGTGCACATGATGACATGATATGAGATGCATGACAACGACAACAACACACGGAGACAAAAACCCGAACCCGAGAAAATAAAATAACTTAACGCCGGAAAAGGCAAGAGTTGGAATACATATTCGGTAAATCATATCCGGGGTGTTACAAACGGGTAGCTAATCTGCTCTTCCTCCTTTTGTTCTTCGCTCTCCTCCTCATCTTTTTCATCCAATGAGCTCATAGTTTCATCAATTTCTTCTTCCATAGACTCCTGCAAAATATTAGTCTCTTCTTGGACAGCGGAGACTTTCTCAATAAGCGCATTAATATAGGAATTATATTCATAATTATCATAGCAATATTTTAAGATAGCTAAATTTTCAGGCCTATAAACATCATCATCATCATAAGCTTCATGCTTTTCAAACAAAGATTCAATTTCATAAGCACCCTTAAAAGCAACAAATTCTTCTATTTGTTCCACATCATAGTAATCATATATACCATTAGCATAAGAAGCTAAGGTTTCATTATCATTAAATTCACATGAAAAGGGAAGGTGTGGAGCCTTCACCTTAGAGCAACAAGTATAATCATATCCCAAGCATAGTTGCCTAGCATACCAATTCAATATATGAATTTGATCCCATAATAGTCTCCATTTTTGTGTCAAGCGGTAATCCCTAAAGTATTCACGTTGATCCAACGTTACTCCCATTACATAATTGAATGGGGATTTCTCAGGATTATTAAAGTAGTACATAATATTTTTCACATAACCAGCATCGAGGGTTTTAGGAGGTTCCCCATCTCCATGAGTAGCAAGTACACGTAATTTTTTTGGTATTTCGTGTTCCATATCCATAACTAAAGATACAGAACAACTAAGAACAGCAAATAAAAATTACTTAGTGATAAAGCAAACAAGCACACATGAGAATATTCACCCCACGCTATTGCTCCCCGGCAACGGCGCCAGAAAAAGGTCTTGATAACCCACAAGTATAGGGGATCGCAACAGTTTTCGATAAGTAAGAGTGTCGAACCCAACGAGGAGATAAAGGTAGAACAAATATTCCCTCAAGTTCTATCAACCACCGATACAACTCTACGCACGCTTGACGTTCGCTTTACCTAGAACAAGTATGAAACTAGAAGTACTTTGTAGGTGTTATTGGATAGGTTTGCAAGATAATAAAGAGTACGTAAATAAAAAGTAGGGGATGTTTAGATAAAGAAACAATAAAGTAAATATAGTGAGTGTGGAAAAGTGGTGGTAGGAGTTGCGAAATTGCCCCTAAGCAATTGACTACTATACTAGACCGATAGCAAGTATTATGTGGGAGAGGCCACTGCTAGCATGTCATCCTTGACTTGGAATTCTATGCACTTATGATTGGAAGTATTAGCAAGCATCCGCAACTACTAACGTTCATTAAGGTAAAACCCAACCATAGCAATAAGATATATTGGTCCCCCTTCAATCCCGTATGCATCAATTTCTATGCTAGGTTGAAGCTTCTGTCACTCTTGCCCTCCAATACATAGTCCTATCAACATACAACTAACCATATGGTGTGATCCACGTGCGCAATCATATGATGGGCACCAAAGGACAAGAACATAACCACAAGCAAATTAAATCAATCATAGCAATTCATCAACTACCGATAGGACAACGAAAATCTACTCAGACATCATAGGATGGCAACACATCATTGGATAATAATATGAAGCATATAGCACCATGTTCAAGTAGAGGGTACAGCGGGTTGCGGGAGAGTGGACCGCTGTAGATAGAGGGGCGGAAGGTGATGGATAGGTTGGTGAAGATGGTGGAGGTGTTGGTGTAGATCGCGGTGATGATGATGGCCCCCGGTGGCACTCTGGTGCTACCGGAAGCGAGGGGGAGAGCCCCCCCCCCTCCTTCTTCTTCTTTCTTGACCTCCTCCCTAGATGGGGGAAGGTTTTCCCCTCTGGTCCATGGCCTCCATGGCACGGGAGGGGCGAGAGACCCTCCGAGATTGGATTTTTCTCTCTGTCTCTCTCTGTTTCTGCGTTCTCAGATTCTTCCCTTTCACCGTTTCTTATATTCCCAGAGATCCGTAACTCCGATTGGGCTGAAATTTTAACACGATCTCTATCCGCATATTAGCTTTCTTTCAGCGAAAGAAGGGCATCTACCGCCTTACAGGTGGCCCACGAGGGTCAGGGCGCGCCCGGGGGGGGAGGCGCGGCCCCTGCCTCGTGGCCACCTCGGGCACCGTCTCGTGTGGATTTTTCTTCCCAAAAATCATATATATTCCAAAAAATCTCCGTCAGTTTTTATCCCGTTTGGACTCCGTTTGAAATGGATATTGTGCAACACAAAAAACATACAAGAAACAGGAACTGGCACTGGGCACTGGATCAATATGTTAGTCCCAAAAATAGTATAAAAAGTTGCCAAAAGTATATGAAAGTTGTAGAATATTGGCATGGAACAATAAAAAATTATAGATACGACGGAGACGTATCAGCCGCCAAGCGATGGGGATGACGGAAAGGCTCACTAACAAAACACCGGGGGTCAGAAGCAGTCTCCACCCGAGGATCAACTACTCCTAGAACGGAAATAGCAACCTGGCTTCCGCTGCCCACTCCATACACCTACAAAGTTTGTACCGCGCATACATCATTATGCACTCAAGATACCATGGGCATTGGCGGAAGCACAATACGGACAAGCCTGGAAGCACTCTAGTAAACTTTTTTATATAATTATTTATTTTCTTTTTATTTCTTCCTTCGATATCCTTTAAAAACAGGTGACGAACCGGATAAACATCGGAAACCGGCTCTATCGGAGTCCGGATCCGTACACTCACCCAAGGGGTCATTCCCATCAAGGATTTCCCCCACCGAGGACTGGCGGCGCCGATGTGCGACAGGAGGTCCAAAATAACTTTTTGTAGACCGCGCTCACTATTTCTCGAGCCTGTACTATGCCCGTTCCTCCGCCTCCAACCCCGAGCATGTCAAATAGCCGGGAGGATGGCTTTCATATATATTAAGTAATAATTGGCATATCACTCGGTTCCCATTAAACAAATATCCGAACTAATCACCCGCATTGTTTCCCCAACAAATATGGCTCCCACGGTTGTTTCACAGAAACACCTTGGCATAACCTGCCAGGGGCTTGGTGTGGGATCAAATGAGTTGCCAGTAAAAGTATGAGCATCTCTATAGCATACTTCGGCATCGCAAGTTTGGCCTTATATGCATCAGCTCCGAATCATTGTCTTGGGTCAATAGTTGGGTTGCCCAGCTCCTGTGCTTGCTACCCTACGTTCCGCTCTATTGTCTAGGGTAGTAAAGGGGGGACTGCTGCGATTGTGCCATGGTCTAAACTGGATGAGCACCTCGGTAGAGAAAGCCGAAAACAGATTGTCATGATGCAGCGTGAGCTGGTCAACCACTGGACGACTTCTTGGAATCTTTAGCGATTCTCCGTGTCACACGAGGGATCTTTTTCAGATCAAATATGTAAGGCACCATATGCCGCATAAATACCAGGGGCTATGTCGTAGCCCCACCATAAAACTCCTATGGCTAAGTGAAAGTGTTAACGCCTTATAGTCTGATTGACTGGTTCGCCGCATTATCACCTCCTTCATGGACCAAGACATTGGATAAAGAGTGATTAAATGCTTTTCCAAACACCCTCGTACTTCCTACGAGGGGGCTGGAGCCGAGGATTGGAAAACTTTCAGATTAAATCAAAATGGCCGCACAGGAGGAATCCAAGCTTTCAAGCAAAACATAAATAGATTAACTATAAAATTGTCTTTTACAATTTTCATACATGTCATTCAAACATTATGTCTTTTGAGCACTGACCCTCTATAAAGCGGGCGGCCTTTAGGACATCTTCAAAATAATGCGCCGATTCCGGACGGTCCTTGCCTTTGGGTGGACCTTTCGTCGCAACATCGATGGCCTTCATCTTCCCCCAGAACGTCTTGACTCGGGCAAAAGCCATCTGTGCACCCTCAATGCACGTTGACCGCTTCACAGCGTCGATACGCGGCACCGCATCAACAAGCCTTCTCACCAAACCGAAATAGCTATTCGGAACAGGCTCGGTTGGCCACAACCAGATTACGACGTCCTTCATGGCAGCGCCGGATATCCTATGAAGTTTGTCCCATTGGGACATCTGTTCTGTAAGTGCATCTAGTGCCACCCCTAGTTGGTTTTGGAGTATTGACGACAAACCTGGTTGAGGGACTAATGTTTTTGTGAGAATTGCAGGATAACACAAGTAGTAGTCCCCCATTGATTCGGTTTACCTACCGGAGATGACCCCTAAAAATGTGTGAAGGCATTGAAGACAATGGTGGTATGTGAAGATATTCACATTGAAGACTATGACATGAGAAGACATTGCATGAAGACTTTGGAGCACGAAGATAGAGTTGCTTTGTAGTTTCATCTTCTTCTTTGTTGAGTCATAGGAACCACCGTACTGTTAAGGGTGGTCCAAGTGAACATAGTCAGAATGACTAAAGTGATGCTCAACCAAAGCCTAAGTCTTCGAGCGAAGACAATGAGAGCAAATCTTATCCAAAGCTGGATAAGTCAGCTTTACTTGTAGCCCAAGTCAAGCTGCCGCGTGTGTTTGAAAACTTATCGTTGGAACATGTGTCAGTTCCTTAGTGACCCAAGGTCATTTCGAACAAATCAGGTCGGGTTGCCTAGTGGCTATAAATAGCCCACCCCCTACACCATAAATTGGTGGCTGCTCAGAGTTAGTGCACGGCTTTTGTTGTTTGAGAGAAACACACCTCTGAAGCCTTTGAGAGAGAAATCCTTGCGAGGACAAAGCCCTAAACACCCAGAGCCAAAGAGTGTTAGGCATCACTGAAGTCTTCTTGTCTGTGTGATCTGAAGACTTGTTACACTTGAGGACTGTGAATCCTCCAGCCGGTTAGGCGTCACGTTCTGAGCATCCAAGAGTCATTGTGGATCGCTGGTGAACGAAGTCTGTGAAGGTTTGGAAGTCTACCTTGAAGACTTACCTGAGTGATTGGGCGAGGACTGTGTGTCCTTAGCTCAAGGGGAATAAGGTGAAGACACGGTCTTCTGAGTTAAATCTCAGCCTCCCTAACCAAACGTATAGTTGTCACAGCAAGTGGAACTGGTCCAACAAATCCCTTGTCTTCACCAAGCAACTGGTTCTATCCTTTCCTTCTCTTTATTTATAGTTGGTCCTTGTGAAGTCATTGCCTGCTTGCATTATCTGTTTGTCTTCACTGTGTGACTGTTTGTTCTTATTGGCTTCATACTATCTTCCATCCTGATCCATACTGCCTAGCAGCTATTAGTCTTCGTGCTTTCACTTCATTGTATACTTGACTATGGCTTGCTTAGTCTAGTCTACCTTCCGCTGCATGTTAATAGGTTCATTTCTATTGTTTGTCTTCGAAACTTCCATGTTTTGAAGACTTTCATAAAAATTTCCTATTCACCCCCCCCCCTCTAGTCGATAACTAGCACTTTCAATTGGTATCAGAGCAAGGTACTCCCTTGTTCTGTGTGATTCGGTTTAACCACCCGGAGTTTTAGCTATGTCGACTGAAGGGATAATCAAAGTCTCCGCTGCGTGCCCCGTCTTCGATGGAACTGAATATCCCTACTGGAAGAATAAGATGTGCATGCATCTTGAAGCCATTGACAACAACCTCTGGTATGTCGTCAAGAATGGCGTTCCCAACACTGGTGAAGGTGTCACCCCTGCTGATGTCAAGAAGTTCGTTCAACTGGATTCTACTGCCAAGAACATCATCTGTGGTCATCTGACCAAAGGACAGTATGGCCGTGTGAATGCTCTGGAAACGTCAAAGCTAGTCTGGGACTGGCTCTCCAAGGTCAACGATGGCGTCTCAACCCATAGAGATCAAAGGATCAGTGTCCTTCGCAACCTCTTCAACCGCTTCAAGAGAAACAACAATGAGAATGTTCATCTCACGTTTGATCGCCTCACAGACATCACAGATGAGCTTCAAGCTCTCGGCGCTACTGAGATCACCAAGCATGAAATCATCAAGACACTCCTAAGATCACTTGACAGCTCGTTTGACACCCTAGCCCTGATGATTCAAGAATGCCCTTACTTCAAGACACTCGATCCGTCTGACATACTTGAAAGGCTCAACACACATGAGTTTCAGCTTTCTGAGAAAAGAGATATCTACGGTCCCAGCTATGGCCGAACTCGCGCCTTGAAGGCAAAAGTTGTTTCCTCATCTAAAGAAGATTCTGACTGCAGTTTTGATGATCCTGGAGATATTGGAAAGGAGCTTTCTATGCTTGTGAAGAAGTTCCAGAAGTTCACTAGGAACAAAGGCTTCGGAAAGTCTTCACGATCCAGCTCAAGGAATGATGAAGCTTCTACTCATGACTACAAGAAGAGAACATGTCACAAGTGCAAGAAACCTGGTCACTACATCTCTGAGTGTCCGCAGTGGGACACTGAGAACAAGAAGAAGAAGAAGAGCAACGAATATGATTCTGATGACAACAAGAAGAAGAAGAAATACTCAAAGTCTTCTTCCAAGTCTTCCTCAAAGTCTTCATCACACAAGAAGAGCTCATCTGGCAAGGCTCGTGCGTTTGTTGGCAAGGAAATGGATTCAGAGGAGGAGTCTGCATCTGAGGAGGTGGAGTCTGAGGAGGAGTCCGACTCTCGTGTCGCAAGTCTGGCTACAGCCTATGTTGCCAAGTCCATCTTCAACACTGAAGACAATGGCTTCATCACCTACGCTGATGACAAGGACGACTCCGCTCCCACCTATTGCTTCATGGCACGTGGTGCCAAGGGTATGACATCAGGTGCTTCAGAATGGATTATTGATAGTGGATGCACTAACCACATGACTGGCGAACGAAGTCTTCTCATGGACTCAACCTTACGTCCATCTGACAAGAGTCACATCACATTTGTTGACACTGGTAAAAGCAAGGTATTGGGTCTAGGTAGAGTTGCAATCTCAAAGGATCAGCACATGGATAAAGTGATGCTTGTTGAATCCCTTGGTTTCAACTTAATGTCTGTCTCAATGCTTTGTGACTTGAACATGATTGTGATATTTGGAAAATATCGTTGCCTTGTTCTAATGGAATCTGACAAGTCTCTAGTCTTTGAAGGGTATCGCAAAGATGATTTGTACATGGTAGATTTCTCAGCAGGACCATAGCATGCTGTATGTCTTCTTGCAAAAGCTTCAGAGTGTTGGCTCTGGCTCGGAGGCTAGGGCATGCTGGCATGAGGAACTTTCATACTCTCGGAAAGAAGAAGCACGTCATAGGCATCGAGGGCGTCAAGTTTAAGAAGGATCACTTATGCGGTGCCTGCGGAGCTGGAAAGATGACGAGGGCCAAGCATCCCTCGAAGACAATCATGACAACAACTCAACCCTTCGAACTGCTACGCATGGACCTTTTCGGCCCTACTCACTACTCTACTCTAACTACTACTGCTTGTCTCTATGGCTTCATCATTGTTGATGATTATTCAAGATATACATGGGTACACATAATCCTCTACAAGACTGGAGTGCAGGATGTCTTCAGACGCTTCGCCAATCGAGCCATGAACAACTATGGCGTCAAGATCAAGCACATCAGAAGTGACAATGGCACAGAATTCAAGAACACCGGCCTCGACACTTATCTTGACACCTTGGGTATCACTCATGAGTTCTCAGCTCCATACACTGCGCAGCAGAATGGCATCGTGGAACGCAAGAACAAAACACTCATTGAGATGGCAAGGACGATGCTTGTTGAATACAAGACTCCAAGAAAGTTCTGGCCCGAAGCCATTGATACTGCATGCCATGTCATCAACCGTATTTATCTTCACAAGCTTCTAAAGAAGACATCCTATGAACTCCTTACTGGTAACAAGCCAAATGTCATTTACTTCAGAGTATTTGGTGCTAGGTGCTGGATCAAGGATCCACGTCACACTTCAAAATTTGCACCGAAAGCACATGAAGGTTTTATGCTTGGTTACGGAAAGGATTCGCACTCCTACAGAGTCTTCAACCTCTTTCACTATAAAGTGGTTGAAACTGTGGATGTGCGGTTCGATGAGACTAACAGCTCACAAAGAGAGCACCTGCCAAATGTGCTAGATGAAATTCCACCTAGTGAATCCATCAAGCTTATGGGAACTGGAGAAATCATACCGTCTGAAGCTCAGGCTGAAGAGGAACTTATCATTTCTGCACCTAATCAACCTGAAGACAATGCTCAACCTGAAGACAATCCTCCTAATGATGACAATGATCAGCAAGGGCAAAATCTTCATCCAGTTCATCCTTGTGTTGCAAATGAAGTACAGATTGAGAAGATAATTGATAGCATCAGTGCACCTGGTCCACTCACTCGTTCAAGGGCAACACAGCTAGCAAATTTCTGTGGGCACTTTGCATTTGTCTCAATATCTGAACCCAAGAAAGTTGTTGAAGCCTTCATGGAACCTGAATGGATTCAAGCTATGCAAGAAGAGCTTCAATAGTTCGAGCTGAATAATGTGTTGGAACTGGTCAAGTGTCCTAATCCTCGTAAACACAATATCATAGGCACTAAATGGATATATCGCAACAAGAAAGATGAGCATGGTGAAGTTGTCAGAAACAAGGCTCGTCTCATTGCTCAAGGATACACTCAAGTTGAAGGAATTGACTTCGATGAAACATTTGCTCCCGTGGCTAGGCTTGAAGCCATTTGCATACTGCTAGGCTACGCAAATCATCCTAACATCCTCCTGTATCAAATGGATGTGAAGAGTGCCTTTCTCAATGGCAAGATTGAAGAAGAAGTGTATGTTGCACAACCTCCTGGCTTTGAAGATCCAAAACACCCTGATATGGTATACAAGCTCAATAAGGCATTGTATGGCCTCAAACAAGCCCCTCGTGCTTGGTATGACACACTCAAAGACTTCCAGAAGAGCAAAGTCTTCAAACCTGGTTCCCTGGATCCCACACTCTTCACGAAGACATATGATGGTGAACTGTTTGTGTGCCAAATATATGTGGATGATATTATCTTCGGGTGCACTAATCAAAAATACAGTGATGAGTTTGGACACATGATGCAAGAGCAATATCAGATGTCCATGATGGGTGAGCTAAAGTTCTTCCTTGGTCTTCAAATACGGCCGCAAAGCAACGACATCTTCATATCTCAAGAGAAATATCTCAAAGACTGCCTAAAGTAGTTTGGAATGCAAGACTGCAAAGGTTACACGACGCCAATGCCAACCAAAAGTCATCTAGGTCCTGACGCCAATGGTAAAGAGTTCGATCAAAAGGTATACCATTCCATGATTGGTTCTTTACTTTATTTATGTGCATCTAGGCCAGATATCATGCTTAGTGTTTGCATGTGTGCCCGATTCCAAGCGGCGCCAAAGGAATCGCATCACTTAGCTGTGAAGCGAATTCTTTGATATTTGGCTTACACCCCAACACTAGGATTATGGTATCCAAAGGGCTCAGAGTTTGATCCTGTTGGATTCTCGGATGCTGATTATGCTAGTGACAAGGTGGATCGCAAGTCTACATCAGGCACATGTCACTTTCTGGGACGATCACTTGTTTGTTGGTCTTCAAAGAAGCAGAACTGTGTATCTCTCTCCACTGCTGAATCTGAATACATTGCTGCTGGATCTTGCTGCGCTCAGCTTCTATGGATGAAGCAAACACTCAAAGACTATGGCATCCATCTGAAGCAAGTACCACTCTACTGCGACAATGAAAGCGCCATCAAGATTGCCAACAACCCAGTTCAGCACTCGAAGACAAAGCACATTCAGATCCGTCATCACTTTCTCAGAGATCATGTCATGAAGGAATATATTGATATCATTCACGTCAACACTAAAGAGCAACTAGCAGATATCTTCACAAAGCCCTTGGATGAGAAAAGGTTTTGCAAGTTGCGGTGTGAGCTAAATATCTTGGAATCCTCAAATGTCCTGTGATCGGGCACACATCCTAACACTTATGCATGTTGATGACTTAGATGTGCAACACACGAAGTAACATATCTCTTCAATTAATGAAGACTTACACTCTAAGTGTGAATACATTAACACGGAATTTGACTTCGGAGCGCCACGATAATTGTGCGATGTGTCTGGGTCTAATACTTCCTATACGATGGGTAACGCCACCACCAAACTTTTGCTTGGAGTGTTTTCTGTTGGCGTTACATTTGCAAAATATTCGCGTTTGGTTTGTCTTCAATATTAACATGACTTCATGTTTCTCTTTACTATATTGATTTGGTCTTATTCGGATATATATTCATATATTCGCGTTCTATCCTCTACAGAATTCACTTATAGCTATGTCTTCTCGCTTGAATATTTTGAACTAAGTAAATGTGATCGGACCCTAACCTCTCTATGCTCCCGTCTCAAATCTATCTATCCAAATCATATGCATTCTATTGAAACTGTCGAATGTCTTCTCTGCGTCCTTGTCAGCAGAAGACACAGAGACAAACATTAAATCTGATTTAAATGCTCAATCATTTTGCCTGAAACCCGGAGAAGCGGGAACAACCACCCGACAATCCAGGCGTGCGTGGGAAGATGAAACAACCTCGAATGTGTTACAGGTTCGCCACGTGTCCTTCAGATGTGAACCGCCAGGGGCACCTGCATAATAACACTGTGCCACCCCTGTCCTTATAAATACACGCCACACCCCAGTCATTATTGCTTCTTCCACTTCTCCTTCTCACACAAACCCTAGCGCCATCGCTAGCTCTCGAAGACGCCGGCGACGAAGTGCTTAGCTGTCGTGACCTCACCAACGCCGTCCTCACGCCGGCCGCGTGTGACACTCCCAAAAATTTTAATTGGTTTTCATCAAAAACCTTGTTGAATTCTTTTTGAGGGCATTTAAAAATTTCTTTTCCAGAAATCCTTCATCTTAAAAACTTCCTTTTCTTTGGCAAGGATTTTATTTTTCTTCAAAACTATGGTGTTTGATCTTTTGAAATTTCTTCTCTGTTGGTTCCCCCTCAAATTATTTTGGGAGTTTTAATCTTTTTCTCTTAAAAAGAAACTCTATGAAAATTTGGATTTTCATATCCTAGAAACCACCCATGATCTTTGTATTTTTGCCCATGTGAATAAGACCCCTCCAAAACCTCCCCTCCTCCTTGTAATCAACCTAAGTTCTCTGTCCCAACTCATCCAAGCAAGTTTTGGATTTTATTCTAATTATTTTTCCCTCAAAACCATTTCTGCAAATTATTTGGAGCCTGAGTGGTTTTCAAAGCAAGTACCCTATTGCATTTGAGTTTTGACCTAAAACCAACTCCTCTGGATTGTCCTTAGCATCCACAACCCAGAACCATCTTGATCCACTCCTCCCCTTTTCAAAATTTTCAAAATTCAGTCTCTGCAAGTTTGGACCAGATTTGCCAAATTTGGTGAAATTCATATCTACACTTCTCCAAAAATTCCACCAAAATTCAGGCAGCCTACTGGAGCAATGAGTAGCCACTCCACCAAAAATCAGCTCAAGGAAAAATCCCCAGAGGCCAAAAACATTCTGTCGAACACCTGAGCTGCACTGTTCCTTTGCAAATTCAGTAAATTCAGATTTCAGTGTTGTTTTTCGTCCGTCAGCTTCACTCACGCGTCGACAGTGCGCTTGGCGCGTTGCGCGCGGCCTCTTCTCCCTGGCCAGCACCCCCGCACGCGCGCTTGGCGTCTTCCCGGCGTCGGTGGCGCCCCTGGCCGCCCGCGCCGGCGTGTCTTGCGGCGGACCGAGACCCCGTTACAGCCGACAGGGGACAAGAACGGCGGCTCAACGCCGTTCCGCGCCGCCATCGCCCCTCTGCTCTCCGCGTGGCCTCATGCATGCCAGCGCACGCCCGTGGCACCGTCACCATGGCCCGGCAAGCACGGGACGTGCTCCCTGCCGCCGACGGGCCCGCGCCGCCCCGTTCTATCAAACTCGCCCCAAAACACCAACTCCAGCTCGATTAGCACCAAACGGAACCGTGGACCTCCACGGTGACGCACAACGTCCTAATTACCCCGACCAAGCCCTGCGCCGCCGTAATCGTCACCGGAGACCCCCGTTCACGGCCACCGCCTCGGACCGCCTATATAAAGGGCCCCCGAGCTCACCCTCGTGCACGCATCATCACCTCTACACCTCACCAAGCTCTGCCAAGCCACCCGGAGGACCTCGAGGAGGTCTCCTCCCCCAACTCCGGCCGCCCCGATCCGCCTCGGCCTCCACCACGATTCGCTCCGGTGAGGCCGTCTCCGGCGCCCAAATCCCGTCAGTTACTCCCTCTAGTACCCAGTAAGCTAACGCCAGCATCAATTTGTCCTTCGCAGCTCTCTCCGACGAGTCCCTCGACCACCCGAGCCGCCGTCCGCCGGAGCAAAGCTCGCCGTCGACGTGGTACTCGCCGGCGACCACCACCACCACCAACCGACGCGGGAAGGAGCCCTGACACCGGAGGTACCCTCCGATCCCCCTGCCTCGCCGTGGATCGCCGCCGGCGACCACCGCGGCTCTCGGCGCCGACGAGCTTCGTCCCCCCCATTTGAAAGTTTAAACCTGACGAGTGGGACCCCACCGTCAGCCTCTCTGTCATCCTCTATGTGAAACGTTTTCTGGTAGCGCCTTCGGGCAAAATGCGTTTTCCCCTCTGGGCTGGCGTATTCAATACTGGAACGTCTTCTGTTTTTATAAGCTAGCCCCTGGGAACTTTCTGTTTCATTACAGATGAGTCCCTGGACAAAAACCTTTATAACTTTTAAACAGAATAATATTTTTGATTGATTCTTTTTCTGTTCTCTTCAGATTTTTGTCTAGTTTTTTATCATATTTATTTGAAAAATTTGGAATACTTTTTGTGCACCTCGTGGTATTTACGATAGCGCATATATTTTCTTTATACCGTAGATACCGAAGGAGGTGACGGGACCGCAAACTTCACCGAGCTAGGCTCCGACTACTCCGAACCAGGCAAGCATGTTTGAACTTTTGATATGATGAGTGTCTTGGCATGTTTTGCATTTTAGTTAGTCTCATGGCATGTTGAGAGCATACCGATGAACGTTATTTCCATGCATTGATGGTAAGTGAGTTCGATGATCCATACGATGGATGGATGTGAGTATGAATGGCCATGTGTTGGCATGAGGATGGGTAAGATGGCAGTGTTGTAGCATGCCAGTCTTATGCCAGGCCATATGACTACAGTGTCAAACCGTATCAGTCCAGTTCCTCCCATTTCCTTCCCTGTACTACCACATGTTTTCCGCAAGGAATACGGCTTAGTAAGTTGCAAACCGCTTTCCTGGTACACACCAAAAAGGAGAGGCCGGGATGATGGTTCCATGGCCCTGGATTAAAGCCAGTCATCCGGTCAGGGGGCATGGGTGTTTCCGGTTGGGACCGAGAGGGGGGCACCCCTTAGAGCGCGCGTATATAAATTTGATCCCATGCTATTCGAGATTGTGATCTCCCCGTCTCAAAAGTTTTTCTTGGACGATGTCTAGGGTGATTCCTAGCATCGAGAGGTAGGATGGGTGTGTACTGGTTAGCTGTGTTTTCTTCCGAAATACCGTAAACGGAACTAGTCCTTCGTGACTACGGAAATCCGTTGGCTGTGGGAAATTTTTGTACAAACTCTGCAGAGTCATATATTCCTTGAATCATCTATTCCATGTATCATCTTATCCTGACAAGTGCCAGTTTTGATGACAGAGACTCCGGTGAATCGTATGAGTGCTAATTCCGGTTAAATGATTATTCCTGTGGATGGACTAACCCGTTTATTTTCATGAATTGAATGTTGATTAATGAGTATTATTTACTTGTGATGAAAGCCCTTTCTGTGATGTCGCTCAGACGTCCGACTGTGGCATTGTTATATTTTACTTTCGATGAAAGCCCTTTCTGTGATGTCGCTCAGACGTCCGACTGTGGCATTGTTATATTTTACTTTTGATGAAAGCCCTTTCTGTGATGTCGCTTAGACGTCCGACTGTGGCATTTCTTTTAAAGCCCTTTATGTGATGTCGCTCAGACGTCCGACTGTGGCATTTCCTTTAAAGCCCTTTCTGCGATGTCGCTCAGACGTCCGACTGTGGCATCATTTCCTTATTTTTATTTGTTCACCTTTCGAGGCGTTGCTTCAGACACCCGATCGGTTTTTATTTATGTTTTGTTGGGACTTCAGGCGGACTGCCGCCGTTTCCCTTTTACTTACTTCACTATGCTAATTTTTGAATATACATTGGTGAATTAATCGTGACGCATTCATGCCTGCATTTGTTATATCTCATGTCCGAACTGTCTTGCGAGTACTTTCAAAGTACTCACTGGCTTGTTGATTTGGCCAGATGCTGACGAAGGCGATCTCATGGATGAAGAGTTCGATAGCGAGTCCGACGCCTAGAGGAATCCCAGTCAGTCTCGTGCGACCCTGGATTTGGTCACTATATTATATCCGCTTCCGCTACCAAATAAATTCATCGAGCCTCACCTCGACGCTCGATGAGATGCCAGTTTTACAGTCATGTATCTCACTCCCCACTGTGTTTTTCCACCACCGCCCTATCCTCGAGTCAGTAGTATGCCTCCACACCACTGTGTCATGTCTGTCATTATGTATAATTATTGGCGTGCTTGTAATAATTTGGTTGAGCTGCCGTAACTCGACCCTGTAATATATTTTATGCTACTGGCTTATTGTATCAAGAATTGGTCTACCGGTAAGGAGAATTTTTCTCATACTGGACTCAAAAGATTGGTTTCTCAATAAATATTTTATTGGAAAACCGGTCGTGACACCGCGGACATCGTCTTCTCCACCGTCGCCGTAGGTGTCCTCCATCGCCAAGTTAGGGCACGGAAGATTGAACTGCTTGGCCTCATCTTCTACTCCGTCTAGCAGTTCTTCGTGTGGTAAATAAAACCTCTTTTTATAGTCCTTTTGATCTGATAGATTCATCCTTTTCAACCACAAGTGGTTTCTGTCCCTACAAATTTGGATCTATCATGTTCTGCATCTCATAACATGCCTAGTATATTCACTTATGCTTCACAAAGTAGTTAGATTCCTCACTTGTACTTATTCTTGGATTCGTACAAATCTAGAACCAACTCTCATCATATGAGCGAATGTCTTCGCACTATGAGGTCAATGTCTTCTAAACTGATTTATCTTCAAAATCTTCTGAGAATGCATATGACCACTTCCCCTTCCCTCGCATCTCTAAATGTTTTTACATCTCACAGGTACATGTCCGTGGGAGAATCCCTTGGTTCTCATAGTCTGCATTCATTTGCAGAGTTCTTACAGCGTCACATCAATTCTACCGAATTCAGTTCATGTCTGGCCAGCAGACGAAAGCCTTTGCAAGTACTGAAGCCATTCAGTCTGAACTTCATGGCAAAAGAGAAATCAGTCAGGAAGGGCGGCAGACAGCACCGTGGGAACCCAGCTAAGGACCTGCCACCAGATCTCTATGAGCTATACAAGTCAGATCCAGAAGAGACCTATGGAGAACGCAAGAACTGTATCCAGTGGATTTGAAGGTATTAGGCAGAGGAATGGTTCAAGTACAAATTTTTCACTGACGAGTATGCTGAAAAGAATGCCATCAAGGGGCCTTGGGGAGATATTATATACAAAGAGCTTCAACCCAAGTCGAAGCCCGAACCCATTGCTCAAGGCTTCTACCCCTGCATGGTCCGTGGACTTCAGCCTGCTAATGTCGACCCATCCTCTTTGTTATGGTGTCGTGAAGACAATCTCCTCAAGCGCAACTTCCAGTTTGCCAAAGAGTCTGCAAAGAAGAACAAGAAGGACCTTGGTCTAGACTTCAACCCCGGTCCATCTGCTCCTCGTGCCGACGGCACATGCGATGCTGAACCCAATATTGTTGGGCCCTTCTACAACCTTGAAGGTCTCATCACTCACATTATGGTTCAAGGGGCAGCCGTGGATCACTCTGCAGATGACGCTGATTCTGACAAAGCGCCTGCACCACCGAAGCATGTGAAGCAGAAGAAACCCAAGGCTGCGAAGCCATCCACCGCACCAAGTGTTTCGGGAGCGAAGCCTCTGGCCACTGCTCCTCCTACACCTAGTGTGCATTCTAACGATCTCTCTCGCATCTCCAAGTCTGAGAAGAAGAAGAAGCCCATGCAAACTACTGGTCAAGCATTGACCCCAGCTGCCGTTCTGAGGAATGAGAATGAAGCCATTGATCTGACAAGTGACGACGATCTTGGCGATGATGCTCTTGAGCTGCTAATAAAGAGCAAGCAAGAGGCGGAAATCTTCAATGATCTTCCCCTCTTCGATGTGGACATCCTGAACAAGTTCATTGACGACTGGTTTGACAGCCCAAACCTCAGTTTTGATGATCTTCAACTCCCTATTGGCCTCACTGTTTCCTTCCATGGAGCCATTGCTCCCGAGCTGGCTCTAGCTCAGAGAATTGTTGAACTGAAGCACAAGATTGACTATGAAAAGGATCAGTTCAAGAAGCACATGGCCCAGCTCAGTGTGACAGACGTCCAAAACTTCAAGCAAATGATGCATGAGCTCAAGGGAGCGTTTCACAAGAAACATGACGAAGCTAAAGGTTCTCGAGAGTGCATGAAACACCTGGCTGCCAAATGTGTTCAAGCCTACAATGAAGCTGAGAAGCGCAAGTCACTTGGGTGTCCTGGCATCGACCCCAAGATGGCTGCCAAGAAGAAGAAGCCTATTGTGGCCCCAGCTGAAGCATCCAGGCGGGAAGAAACTCACATTGTCTTCCCCGCCAGTATGACAGGCGTGAAGCCTAAGGTCCCCACAGTGGCTTCAGAACTCAAGAAAACAAGGGCAGCCGAAGCGGAAGCCAGAAAGCGCAAAACCAAGAACACCACTGATGAGGCTCCACCAACCAAGAAGAGAAAACCCAAGAAGAAAGATCGGGCTGCTCCCACAGAGCCCCATGTCGTCGAGCCAAACTCAGTGGCTCGTCCTGCGTCTAAACATCGTGAGTGCCAGTTGATAGTTCATGAGCCTGCTACCACAGAGGCTCCTGAAGCTGAAGAAGATCCAGCTGTTCACCCCACCACAGCTGAAGACATTGGTCCCCAAGACAATGTTGAAGATGATGAAGTCCTTCCTCAGATCGAGCACAACATGGTATCATCGCCTGTTCTGACGAATAGCAAACTCATCAGCATCGGTCGTCCTTTGACGCCAATTGCTCAGGATGATTCATGGGCTGATCACCCTCAAGACTCCCCCCGTCAAGAATCACCAAGTACTGCCCCACCTCAAGCCACCACTCCGGTGCTTGAAGATGATGACTTTGTGGCCCAGCCTACTCCCACTCCAAAGGCGTCGCCAATGTTTTGTAGGCTTCGCAAAGGTCCAAGGCCAAAAGTCGCTCTTTCGAGTGTTCCAGAAGGAGAAGAGCACCAGCACTCAGTCTCGCACCAAGTGTTTCCTGAAGCCACTCCAACTGCGAACATCTCAGAGTCTGAAGCCAAAGCTGCTGAAGACATTCTGGCTGCATCAGCCGATGAACAAGAAGAACCAAGTCAAGAAGAATAACGTGTTGCTACGCCCCCGTCCAACCAAGAAGTTGTTCCCGAGGAGAACGTGTCCGACCCTCCAGCTACTCAAGTGGAGGTTGAAAATACTGAGGCGGCCACAAACACCAATACTGAAGCCAATGACGTTGTCATGGCCAAAGCAAATGTGGCATCTGAAGCTAATGTGGCGCCTGAAGTGCATGTGATCCCCGAAGCCATTGTGCAGCTCAAAGCCCACGTCAATGCCAATGCTCCTGTGCGTCCTCCAAGGCCTCATACCATTGAGCTGGCTTTTGACCGCCGCCAACCTGTCATGGTTCGTTGGCCCATTCTGGTACCTCCTCCTGCTCCCGGACCACAATTCGACTATCATGTGGAGCACAGGCCTCAGGTCCAGAAGCCAAAGCCTAGGCTCCCAAGGTTTCCCGGTACTGCAACTTCCCCAGGATCATTTAATCTGAATGGCTTCAAGGCACACAACACATTCTTTGACAGTGCCAAGAACCCCTACACAAGGACAAGAATTTCATCAGATCGATTCTGGAGTTATCAGCAGCGCAGTTACTATTCCTGCATCTTATATAATCAGGGGTGCATTTTCCCTCATATGCGTCTAGACTATGAAGCCATGGCTGGCCTGCCCTGCCTGGAAGAAGCCCTTGACTGCTTCAGAGATGCTGGCCTTCTATAGTTTATGACTGCCAAAGAACATTGGAATGAAGAGCTTCTGCTACAATTTTATGCTACCCTCCACATTCGCGGCTACAACAGGGATCCGAAGACTTGGATCCTTGAGTGGATGACAGGCGATGTACACCATGAAGCTAAGGCCCAAGACATCATTGAGCTTACTGCCCTGCCCACTCCTGGCGAACATTATGAACGAGGTTGTCAGCTACACCAGAATGCATTTGGAGAGCATCTTCCAGAAGCCAGAGCCTAACATGAGCCAAATGCTAAGCATGATGAAGCCACTGCCCCACGATGCTGACTATCCCAAGGAGTTCTTTGTTGAAGACCTAGAGTATCTGCCCCGCACTATTTACCATATCATCAGGTGAACTCTATGGCCTATCAAAGGACATTCTCATGCAGCGAAGTTTGAAGGAGCAATGAAGACATTGGTTTTCTATATCTTCAATGGCATCAGCTTCAATGCTCAAGACTTCTTCATCAGACAATTGGCTGCATCTGGCTCCGATATCTTTGGTCTGAAGTTCTATGCTCCATGGGTAATGTGCCTCATTAAGCATCACTCTGCAATCAACTATCATCCTTCTGCATGCAATCATCTCATATTCTTGCCAGAGGTTGATCTATCTGTCGAAGCCATCTACCTAGAGCCTGCCAAAGAGCATGTTTATCTTCACAATGCTGATCACCAAAGCTTCACACAGCCCATTGAAGGAGTTCAAGCCGTCATTCATGTTTATCCTTTGGCTGGCAATACACGTGCCCCTCGTACCCAAACTAAAGCCACTGAAAGCACAATTGCCCAAAGACCTCGGAAGCGATCTCGTGTTCTCAATGACCGAGAGCTTCTAGTCGCCCTGCATCAGAAACAGGATAAGCATCATGACTGGCTCAAGCGTCAAATGCAGAGCCTCTTGATGGATGTCAATCGCATTCGCAACCTTGCCACCAAGAATGCCTTTGTCACTCATGAAACCTGTCGCCGATGGTTGAAGAGTCTGACTCTGCTAAGCTCTGAAGATGATCTTCAACAGGATGGCTTCACGGAGAGATTCAAGTTTGATTCCACTCCTCCCCGGAACGCTCACTTGCGTCGGACTCCCTCACTCAAAGACTTTGAATATTCTTCCTCAGCTGCAACAGTTAATGCCAGAGTCATTGATGACCAACATGATGCTACTTCACCACCTCCAACTTCGGTGCGTATCAACACTGCACCAAGTTCGTCTGCACCACCAAACCTCAAGGACGACCCTGCTGCTTCGCCTACTCCTCATGGGAACGAGTATCAAGCTTTATGTCTTCATACCTTTTTGGTCATTACTGACAAAAGGGGGAGAAGCATATGAGTTGATAGTCTTCAAGCGGTTCCATATGGGTGGTTGCTATACTTTTGCTACATTTGCCAAGTGCTTACAACTCTCGCTTTTGATACATTTGGTTCTTTTGAGTTGTAACACTTAAACTTGATGGCCGTCTGCTACCTTTTCGTAAACTATGTGATGCGATGATAAATTCCGCATGTGCGACGATAAATTCCGCATGAAGTCATCTTGGAGACGTCCATTTTTTCATTATGCATGTCATTATCTTTGCTATATTCTTTCATGCATGATAAATTGTCTTCATAAGTAGAAGAGGATCTCCGCAAGTACAACCTGCCATGTGCATTTGCATTCAAAAGCAAAATACTTATATGCACATCTTCAGGGGGAGCCTTTTTGCTATTTACGAAGACAATACCTTAAGCCTTTACAATTTCACATACTTTTATCCCCGTTTAAAACTTCAACCAGTTTGTCATCAATCACGAAAAAGGGGGAGATTGTAAGTGCATCTAGTGCCACCCCTAGTTGGCTTTGGAGTATTGACGAAAAACCTGGTTGAGGGACTAATGTGTTTGTGAGAATTGCAGGATAACACAGGTAGTAGTCCCTCATCGATTCGGTTTACCTACCGGAGATGACCCCTAAAAATGTGTAAACACATTGAAGACAATGGTGGTATGTGAAGATATTCACATTGAAGACTATGACATGAGAAGACATCGCATGAAGACTTGGGAGCGCGAAGATAGAGTTGTTTCGTAGTTTCATCTTCTTCTTTTTGAGTCATAGGAACCACTGTACTGTTAAGTGGGGTCCAAGTGAACATAGTCAGAATGACTAAAGTGATGCTCAACCAAATCCTAAGTCTTCGAGCAAACACAATGAGAGCAAATCTTATCCAGAGCTAGATAAGTCAGCTTTACTTGTAGCCCAAGTCAAGCTGTCGCGTGTGTTTGAAAACTGACCGTTGGAACACGTGTCACTTCCTTAGTGGATGTTGGTGTCAAAACCGACGGATCTCGGGTAGGGGGTCCCGAACTGTGTGTCTAAGGCGGATGGTAACAGGAGGCAGGGGACACGATGTTTACCGAGGTTCAGGCCCTCTTGATGGAGGTAATACCCTACGTCCTGCTTGATTGTTCTTGATAATATGAGTAGTACAAGAGTTGATCTACCACGAGATCGAAGAGGCTAAACCCTAGAAGCTAGCCTATGGTATGATTGTATGTTGCCCTAGGGACTAAAACCATCCGATTTATATAGACACCAGAGGGGGCTAGGGTTACACAGAGTCGGTTACAAGGAAGGAGATCTACATATCCGTATTGCCAAGATTGCCTTCCACGCCAAGGAGAGTCCCATCCGGACACGGGACAAAGTCTTCAATCTTGTATCTTCATAGTCCAACAGTCTGGCTAAAGGATATAATTCGACTGTCCGGATACCCCCTAATCCAGGACTCCCTCAGTAGCCCCTGAACCAGGCTTCAATGACGATGAGTCCGGCGCGCAGATTGTCTTTGGCCATGCAAGGCGGGTTCCTCCTTCGAATACTTCATAGAAGATTTTGAACACGAGGATCGTGTCCAGCTCTGCAAAACAAGTTCCACATACCACCGTAGAGAGAATAATATTTCCACAAATCTAATCTGCTGACGTATCCTGTGGCGTGACATCACACCACAGCCAGGTCTTTATTCGAATCGTTTTTCATAACCAATCTCAGCGTGTTTCGCAAGGCGGTTTCCTTGACACGTCTTGTCGAGGCAGAGATCATGTCCCCTCTATCACGGGATTCTCATCAGTACCGACGTGGGTAACCCAACCGTGCCTATGGGTACGACTCCTAGATTTTAGGCAAGTCCCAAACGGCCACGAGGAGGACGCTTGACATTCACCCTCTTTATAAAGGGGACAAGGCTTTTTCTTTTTTCCCTCTCGTGCTTAATCAAATCCTTCCCCCACCTCAAGTTCTAACACCCAAAACTCAGGTCAGGCGCTTCGGACCTTCAACTATGTCCGGATCCAATCTTCAAGGTCGGTGGATGCCTTCCTCCATCACGGAGGAGGACATCAAGAAGTTGAGAGAGGCCAGATATCTGACCGCCGAAATTTTGCATCGGCTGCCTGCTCGAGGGCAGGTCGTCCCTGCTCCCGAACCCAACGAGAGCGTCGTGTTCGTCTCCCACTTCCTCCGAGGACTAGGCCTCGCTTTGGATCCCTTTGTTAGGGGTCTTATGTTCTATTACGGGCTAGATTTTCACGATTTGGCCCCAGATTCCCTTCTTCATATCTCGACATTTATTGTCATATGTGAGGCCTTCCTCCGCATTACCCCTCACTTCGGCATGTGGCTCAAGACCTTTGATGTGAAGCCGAAGATGATCGAGGGGCAGCATGCAGCGTGCGGAGGCGCTTTAATAAGCAAAATCGCTGATGCTCCATGGCCTGAGGGTTGATTTCCAGAGGTGTCCGGATTGTGGAAGCGGGAGTGGCTCTACATCACAGCTCCCGAAAGTGCCAAGTGGGTAGCTGCCCCTACCTTTCGCTCAGAGCCCCCACCACAACTGATGTCATGGATCAGCAGGGGGCTGAGCTGGGGTCCAGCCAAGGACGTGCCAATACTGCAAAGCCGTATCCGAGATCTCTTTGAGAGAGATTTCAGTCTGGTTATGATAGTGCAAGTTATGCTAGTTCGTCAAGTCCAGCCTTGCAAACGTCGGCCCCTTCGCATGTGGGAATTTAACCCGGAAGGACCGCGAGCTATTCAACATTTCCTCGGCATGACGCATGAAGAGATGTACAAATTATTCTTCGGACCACAAATAGTGTGTCCGGACATCACTGAGGATGCAGGTTTGAGCTGCAATCACCGGGATACCCAAGTAAGTAGCCCCGCATCCGAACACACTGTCCGTTTATTTATCGCAACGTCGCCCTAAAAAGCCGCTTTTTGACCAGGATTGGATAGCGAAGGCAAAGTTGATCAGGTGTCCGGCCCCCCTCCCTGAGACCTCACCAAATCCCGTGCTAACCAGGATGCTGGAGATCGCACCTTATCAAGTGCCCTCAGGAGAAGATAAAGGGGGGAACAAGGAGGTTAGCGCCTCCGCGAAGGAGGTTATCCGGGAGGAGGGACTGAAACTTCCTCTCCCCAGAGAAGGAAGAGGACCGCCTCCGAGGACCCGGAGACAATGGTCTCCAAACGGGGGAAGAAATCTCCGCCAGAGGATCCTGCCCTGGGGGATACCCTGGCCGCACTATGCCCTCAAGGGGACCAGCCCTCCACCGAGCTATAAGTAAAAGGGTACTAAATAATGAAAATATCTCGCTTTACTTCTGAGGAAAATAATCGAAGCATTTGTCTTGCAGTTCGGATCTTAGCCCTTCTCGGCAGAGCTCGTCTTCGGGGGATCTTCTTCCAGAGATGATGGAGAGCGAAACGCCTCCCCCTGCCACACCACCTCACGAGGCGGGCGACCCCGAGGTGTCGTCACGGAGGGTTTCTCCTGATCCGGCAAGGCCAGAAGGTAATCCTATGGCCACCCTAAGTCCCTCAGTATCCGGCTCTCGAAGAGAGCAAACAAAAGAGTCCGGCACCGTCTGGTGTGCGGTCGTGCGTACTGAGGGATCTGCTGGAGCAAGCGCCTATCTCAGAAGAGCACCGCACATTGATGCGTATGGTGATTGAAAGGATTTTGTCCGCCGAAAGAGGGTTGCATGAAGCCTTTATGAGTCTACTGACGGGTTTTTAGGTACATGAAATGATGTACATTTTTGAAAGTACCGCACATTTTTAGATGTGCCCTGTGTAGATAGTAGCCCCTGAGACTCTGGTTGTCATCGAAAACGGCGGCAAACAGAGGATCATAGTCCCAGGTAATAACCAGACTGCCTTTATGTGCAGGTGGTGGAAGCTCCGATGGCTAGCCAGACTGATGGGTTTGCCGAACTAAAGCGGCAGATGCCGACATCGTGCTTGTCAACAAGCGGCTTGACGAGGCACGGGGTCAGTGATTTTTCTGGTGATCGTCACATAGTAAGAGCAGCATGATGCCAGTATCTTTAATATGTTGTGACTGCAGATGGAGCTGCCATCGTGGAGACCCTTCGGGCGGAGCTTGCCCGCGCCAAGGAGGAAGCAAGGAGCAGCAATGCGGCCGCTTTAAAGGCGGTCGAGGGTTTAAGGGCCGAACAGGCCGCACATGGCGAGAGCAAAGAAAAAATTGCCAAGATGGCCATGGAGTTAAAAGATGCTGCTGACCGTTACCGGCTTCTTGAAGAAGAAAACCGGGCGAAGGCAACGGACCTGGAGAAGGCCCGGGTGGCTGCCAAGGAAGCTAGCTCCAAAATTAGAGTGACGAAGGAGGAGCTGAATCAAGCTGCGGATATTGTTTTTGGGAAGCCCTTCTTGTTGCGGACTAACTTCGGAGATGCAAAATATGCTCCTCTGGACCGGCTATGGAGTTTTGCGAACGAGTACATGGATTTGGCTGCAAGTGTTGCTGATGCGGCCGAGTACTTCAAGGATCAGAAAGGTCCTGAAGTGGAGAAGCTGTTCTGGTCACAGTTTCACGCTCCAGTCCGTCCGCTGTTGCTGAATGAGCGATTGACCGGTTGGGCCGAGCTCCATAGATTATCCGGACTTGACATGAGGTCCGTTGTGGATCATCTGTGGCCAGGAGGGCCAAGGCCGAATAGCTACTTTAGCTTAGTGCAACAATTCCTTGGTGTTGTGCCACGCATCGATGCTATAAAGAGGTCGGCGTGCATAGAAGGCTCGCGGATGGCCCTTGCCCGTGTCAAAACATATTGGGCGGAGATGAATGCACTAGTAGAAAAGGGGGCTTTGGTCCAGCCAGAAAAGAGCATTAATCCCGGTTACATTACGAACCGGGACTAATGTGAGCATTAGTCCCGGTTCAAGCGGCGAGGGCACCATACAGGCATTACTCCCGGTTCAAATGGGACCTTTATTCCCAGTTCGTGGCACGAACCGGTACTAAAGGGTGCGATGCCCATTAGTACCGGTTCGTGGCATGAACTGGTACTAAAGGTTAGACCTTTAGTACCGGTTCGTGCCACGAACCGGTACTAATGGGGTTGAGACCTTACTTACCGGTTCATGCCACGAACCGGTACTAATGGTGCAATTTTCAAATCCTACCCCCCCCAGAGGTAGTTATGTTACTACATCTACTAGTTAGGAAAATTTTAAAACTTAAATTTGGACATGTTTGCAAAAAATGTAGGGAAAATGTAAAACGGCTATAACTTTTGCATACGATGTCGGAAAAAAACATATAATATATCAAAATGTTCGGAACGAAAATCCGCATCCGATGGAGACCGCCTACGGCCTGTTTACAAATTTTTAGAATCCTCAAATTCTAAAAGGAAAAAAAGTTATGCTCAAATTTCAATTTTTTTGAATTTTTTTTAAATCTGGTCAAACTACTTATTCAAGAAGTATTAGTGTTACTAAATAATTATTCAAGAATATTAGTGTTACTAAATAATTATTTCAGTTTTTTTAAATTTTGGTCAACTATGGTCAAACTGTGGTCAAACTACTTATTCAAGAAATATTAGTGTTACTAAATAATTATTGATTTTTAGAACAATAGTTTCAAACTCAAACAGTGAAATGTGTGACTTCATGCTCAAGCTAAATTCCTGAGGGTTAATAGGATTGCCATCTTACTATTGTCAGGAAAACAACAAGTGCAGACTTGGAAACGAGGGAGAATAGAACCCGAAAGTTAAGCGTGCTCAGGCTGGAGTAGTGAGAGGATGGGTGACCGTTCGGGAAGTTAGATGATTTGGAATGATGAGGGGTGATTAGAGATTAAAGGTTAAATTGAGCAGTGATGAGGGATGATTAGAGATTAGAGGTTAAAATAATTCAGAAATTTGAAATTCAAAAAAAAATTCAAAAAAATTCAGAAAAAAATTTCAAAAAAAAATCATAAAATATCCTTTAGTACCGGTTGGTGTTACCAACCGGGACTAAAGGTGGACCTCCAGGCAACGGCCACGTGGAGGGCCTTTAGTCCCGGTTCCAGTTAGAACCGGGACTAAAGGGGGAGGCTTTAGTACCGACCCTTTAGTCCCGGTTCCAGAACCGGGACTAAAGGCCCTTTTTCTACTAGTGATGCCACCACTGTAGCGGCACAGGGTTTGGCCATAGGCCGAGTGGCTGCCGAGCACTACTTTGAAGAAGTTCTTGAAGGCGCTCGTTCGATAGAGGCTCAGTGCTCGAAGAATATTATGTTTAAGTGACATGTATTCCATTGTAAAAACAATGTTTTATTGACATTATCAAGGCTGTATTTATACTTTTGCCCGAAAGTACTATGCTGCCTCCTGTGCGGCCGTTTATGTATATATGTATATAACCTGAAAGATGGCAGTCGTCGGCTTCATCCCCCATGCATATAATGCGGGGATGTTCGCAGAAGACGCATGTTCACACTTGATCCAACGTCTTGGTCCATTAAGGAGGTGATAGCGCAGCGAACTAGGCAATCGGACTATAATGCTTTAACACTTTCACTTAGCCAGAGGAGTTTGACAGTGGGGCTACTATATAGCCCCTGGTGGCTCCGCGCTCATCCAAATTCGGGGCACGTACATGCCTGGCCGGGAAACGGCCCTTCATTAAGGCAGAGGAATCCCGAAGATTCTGCTAGGTCATCGAGTGGTTGACCAGTCTCATGTTATATCATGACAGTCAGTTTTCGGCTTTCTCTACTGAGGTGCTCATCCGGATGAACCAGGGCACAATCGCAGTAGTTCTCCTGGTGCCGCCCTAGCCGATAGAGCGGAACGTAAGGCAGCAAAACACAGGAGCCGGGCAAACCCAACATTTGACCAAAGACATGATTCGGAGCTGATGCATATAAGGCCAAACTCGCAACGCCGAACACTCCCTAAGGTATTCGGTCTTTATGATGTAAACCGGGCTAAACAGTGCCCTTTGTAATAAGCCCCTGGTGTCCAGGTACGTGCAATATTCTGACGTGGCCACATGCCAATACGTCAGCATCCTTCTCAGTTGTACTGAGAATCCTGGGGATGTGTATCAACAAGAGACAGTAAAAAAGGTTTACGTAGGGTCTTAATCTAAAAAGAATCCTTGGAACGGGTCCCTGCTGCACGTCTGCACCTGTGTCTCCGTTGTGCCGTATCCTGGACGGGTGTAGCACGATGGTCATCTGAAAAAAAAGAGGAACTTAGTTGAAAAGTTATCGTGCAAAAGGTAGGTTGTTCTAAATAAACCATGTACAGTTCAAGATGAGTAAAGTTGAGCCTAATTGCCACTTGTTTGTGCGCGTTGAGCCCCTTGTATTGTAATAGGGGTATAGCCATCAAACATGTATCAATTACATATAGCTGCACCGGACTCGTCTAACCGCATCTGTGGTCTTAACGACCTGTCAGATGCTTTAGTTGGTGAGGCCGTTTAGTGTGCGGCTGCCAAGGCAGCCGCACGGTCTTCCGCGCACAAGGAGCGCTCAATATTTCCATTTACTGTAATGATGCCACGTGGACCGGGCATCTTTAGTATGAGAGAAGCGTAATGCGGTATTGCGTTAAAGCGAGCGAAAGCTTCGCGTCCTAGTAGTGCTTGATAGCCACTTTGGAACGGGGCGATGTGGAAGGTTAACTTTTCGCTTCGGAAGTTATCGGGAAAGCCGAATATAACCTCTAGTAGCAGGGATCCCGTACAATGGGCTTCTGGGCCTGGCATTAATCCTTTAAAGGTAGTATTGCTATGGCTGATTTTTGTTGGGTCTATCCCCATTTTGCAGACTGTGTCCTGATATATCAGGTTTAAACTACTGTCGCCGTCCATCAGGACTCGTCTGAAGTGGTATCCGTTAATTATTGGGTCTAACACCAAGGCAGCCCATCCTGCATGCCGGATACTTGCCGAGTAATCCCGATGGTCAAAGGTGATCGGTTTGGATGACCGGTGGCAGAACTCTGCGGTGATAGACCCTAGGGCATGTGTCTCTAGGAGTGCTGCTTTGTTTCTTCCCTTCATCACGTGTAACGCATTTACTGTTTTTACTTCTGGTGGGAATTTCTTCTGTTCCCCAGTGCTTTGCTTGCGAGGCTTGTCCTCGTCTTCACTTGGTGTATCCTGCCCCTTGTGTTCGGCGTTGAGCTTGCCGGACTGCTTGAAGACCCAACATTCTCTATGGGTATGATTTGCAGGTTTATCGGGGGTGCTGTGGATGTGACATATTTTGTCCAGAATCTTGTTTAGGCTGGACAGTTCGTCTCTGTTGCCTTTGGAGGGCAGCTCTTGCTGACCTGTCCGAGAGCTTCTGAATCCGGCATTTACCACCATGCTCTTTGGGCTGTCTTCTTTATTCCAGCGCTTGTTTTTGCTGCGTCATGGCTTCCCGTTTCCGTCCCTGACTTCGGATGTACTTGGGTCGCTGGTGCTGCATCGGGCTAACCAGCTGTCCTCGCCCGCGCAAAAGCGGGTCATGAGGCTTGTTAATGCTGCCATTGTTCTCGGCTTTTCTTGGCCGAGGTGTCTCGCAAGCCATTCGTCTCGAACTCTGTGCTTGAAAGCTGCTAAGGCTTCGGCGTCCGGACAGTCGACTATTTGGTTCTTTTTAGTGAGAAACCTGTTCCAAAGCTTTCGGGCTGACTCTCCAGGCTGTTGAGTTATATGACTTAAATCGTCTGCATCTGATGGTCGCACATAGGTCCCTTGAAAATTTGCCCGAAAAGCGTCTTCGAGCTCTTCCCAGATTCCAATGGAGTTTTCGGGGAGGCTTTTAAGCCAGTGCCGAGCTGGCCCTTTGAGCTTGAGGGGTAAGTACTTGATGGCGTGGAGATCGTCTCCTCGAGCCATGTGTATATGGAGGATGTAGTCCTCAATCCAGACCCTAGGGTCTGTCGTTCCGTCGTACGCCTCTATGTTTACGGGTTTGAATCCCTCTGGAAATTCATGGTCCAGCACCTCAACGGTGAAACATAGGGGGTGTGCGGCACCCCTGTATTTGGGTGTACCATGGTGTTCGGATGTTTGTTGTGTTGCAGTGCATGCTGGAGCGCGCTTGCTTGGCCCGTAGATGGATCTGGTTGCGCCGTCCTTTTGATGCGAGCCCTCACGTGGATCGCGTACTGGCTTGTGTGCGGCGTTGTTTGCGCTCTATGTTGGCCACGAGGTCGTCTATCCGACCGGATGGTTGTTTTGTATTTTGATTGCGGGGGATCTAAGGCCTCCTCGTCGAATTCAGGTAGCAGCTTTCGCTTCGGGTAGCTCTTTGTGTGGCGACTACCGCCGTACTTTGCTGCAGTGTTGAGTACTTCACTCCATCTAATTCTGAGTGTGTCTTGTGCAGCCCTGAGCCTTTGCTTCTGCTTTTTCAGACTCCTCGCAGTGGCAACAAGCCTTTGATGTTTATTCTGTTGCTCCAGGTGCCTGTCCGGTGTGATGTCATCCGGACTGTTATCTTCGACGGAGTCGGGTTGTTCGGTTTAATTCTCTGTGTTGCCGTGGTCGGACGATGGTTCAATGTCATGTTTGTCGTGCACTGGCTCACCCTGCTCTATCGCTGGGTCTATATGATCGATGTTTCTGCCGAGGCGGGATTTGGAGCGGCGCTTACGCCGCCGCTTTGACTGCTTCTCGAGGGAACAACCCTTCGCTGTGTCCTTCCGTTCCTCGTCGTCGTTTTCTTTGGGTGTGTCCACCATGTATACATCATATGATGAAGTGGGCGTCCAGTGCCCTGTGGGCAGTGGTTCCTGTTCGTCTCCTGCATCGTCGTCCATACCTTCAATGTCTTCGGAGTCGAAGTCGAGCATGTCGGTCAAATCGTCGATAGTGGCTACTAAGTGGGTGGCGGGTGGGCGACGAATTTCTTCGTCATCCGCATCCCAATCCTGCCGGACATAGTTCGGCCAGGACTCTCCTTACAGGGAGAGAGACCTTAATGAGTTCAGTATGTCGCCGAAGGGCGAGTGCTGAAAGATATCCGTGGAGGTGAACTCCATGATCGCGCCCAGTCGGATTCGATAAGGCACGGGCGCAGGCGGTTCGGAGTCCGTGGCTGGGGAAGAATCCGACAGTTTGGCGTCACGGCTCTCGTGAAGGGTAAGGTCGATACTCGGCTCGATCACCGATGAGAATGCGGCCTCCATGGCGGGGTCTATCCACCCATCCCTGGAGGGCGCAATTGGCTCCGAATTGAGGGTCGGAGCAGTCGCCGGTGCGATCTCCCGAACACTGTCCAATGGTAGAGCTAAATCATGCTCATCGTGACCGTGCGGCGCAATCGGCAAGGGCTCAAATCCGTCGAAGATCAAGTCTCCGTGGACATCGGCTATGTAGTTCAAGTTTCCAAATCTGACCTAATGGCCAGGGGCGTAGCTCTCGATCTGCTCCAGATGGCCAAGCGAGTTAGCCCGCAGTGCGAAGCCGCCGAATACAAAGATCCGTCCGGGGAGAAAATTCTCACCCTGGACAGCAGCGCTATCGATGATTGAAGGAGCCATCAAGCCTAACGATGACGACACAGAGGAACTCTCAATGAAAGCACCAATGTCGGTGTCAAAACCGGCGGATCTCGGGTAGGGGGTCCTGAACTGTGCGTCCAAGGCGGATGGTAACAGGAGGCATGGGACACGATGTTTACCCAGGTTCGGGCCCTCTTGATGGAGGTAATACCCTACGTCATGCTTGATTGTTCTTGATAATATGAGTAGTACAAGAGTTGATCTACCATGAGATCGAAGAGCCTAAACCCTAGAAGCTAGCCTATGGTATGATTGTATGTTTCCCTACGGACTAAAACCCTCCGGTTTATATAGACACCGGAGGGGGCTAGGGTTACACAGAGTCGGTTACAAGGAAGGAGATCTACATATCCGTATTGCCAAGCTTGCCTTCCACGCCAAGGAGAGTCCCATCTGGGCACGGGACGAAGTCTTCAATCTTGTATCTTCATAGTCCAACAGTCCGGCCAAAGGATATAATCCGGTTGTCCGGATACCCCCTAATCCAGGACTCCCTCAGTGACCCAGGGTCATTTCGGACAAATCAGGTCGGGTTGCCTAGTGGCTATAAATAGCCCACCCCCTACACCATAAATTGGTGGCTGCTTAGAGTTAGTGCACGGCTTTTGTCATTTGAGAGCAACCCACCTCCGAAGCCTTTGAGAGAGAAATCCTTGCGAGGACAAAGCCCTAAACAGCCAGAGCCAAAGAGTGTTAGGCATCACTGAAGTCTTCCTGACTGTGTGATATGAAGACTTGTTACACTTGAGGACTGTGAATCCTCCAGCCGGTTAGGCGTCGCGTTCTGAGCATCCAAGAGTCATTGTGGATCGCCGGTGAACGAAGTCTATGAAGGTTTGGAAGTCTACCTTGAAGACTTACCTGAGTGATTGGGCGAGGACTGTGTGTCCTTAGCTCAAGGGGAATAAGGTGAAGACACGGTCTTCTGAGTTAAATCTCAGCCTCCCTAACCAGATGTACAGTTGTCACAGCAAGTGGAACTGGTCCAACAAATCCCTTGTCTTCACCAATCAACTGGTTCTATCCTTTCTTTCTCTTTATTTAAAGTTGGTCCTTGTGAAGTCATTGCCTACTTGCATTATCTATTTGTCTTCACTGTGTGACTGTTTGTTCTGATTGGCTTCATACTATCTTCCATACTGATCCATACTGCCTAGCAGCTATTAGTCTTCGTGATTTCACTTCATTGTATACTTGACTATGGCTTGCTTAGTGTAGTCTACCTTCCGCTGCATGTTAATAGGTTTGTTTCTATCGTTTGTCTTCGAAACTTCCATGTTTTGAAGACTTGCATAAAAATTGCCTATTCACCCCCCTCTAGTCGATAACTAGCACTTTCATGTTCATTGAGCAACAGAGGGCGCCTTGATGCGCCAAACTGTGACCAAAAAAGCTTCTCCGTTGCATATCCATCCCGCGCTTGGTAATACTGCGCCGCATCGGCAGAACTCTTCGGCAAGTCCAAGAACTCGTCCGGAGAACTCCATACTTGGTTAAGCTGGGCATAGTTCGGGTCACCAAACTTAGTTTGCAGCAGAAAGGGCTTTCTAGCCGCATTCTCCCTCGCCTGTCGAACCTCCACACGGGCTGCTCTACATTCCGACCGCGCTTCTCTCGCCTCTTGTAAGGCCTTCTCCAGATCAGCCGTTAAGGCTTCACTCTCCTTCTCCAGAAATTCACAGCTTCCGGTAGCATTCTCCAGTTCGAGCGTCATCGTGGATATCTTCTCCTCATCTTGGCGCCGTGCAACTTGTTCGGCTTTTAATTCAGCTGATGCCTTTTCGGCAGCAGCATTGCTATGCCGGGCCTGCTCCTTGGCCCGGGCCAGCTCCGCTCGAAGAACTTCAATGGCGGCAGCACCATCTGCAGCCAAATCTCAGCATCATGCTTATACCACAAAAATGTATGAGGATTGCCCCGAATACATACCTTGTGACTCGTCCAGACCCATATTGATTAAAGCAAGATCATCCCCTGCCACATCAAGCTTCCGCTGCAAATCGGCAATCTCCATAGTCTAAGAAGTGGCCAAGGGGGAAGCAGCCTGTGTTCAAAGTTCATCAGGTTAGTCCTCAAAACGATCCTTTTTGATCCTCCGTTTGCTTCCCAGTGGAAGCCAACCCGAGTATCAGGGGCTACTACCTATACACAGGCGCATCTTTGCAAATGAAACATAGCTGAAAACACCATGTCACAAACCTCGAAGCCCTTTAGTAGGCTCATGAAGGCTTCATTTAATCCGCTCTTCACGGACGAAATCTTCTCAATCACTGTACCCATCAAGGTACGCTGTTCCCCCGAGACAGATGCTTTCCGCAACATGTCCCGCAATATATTCGGAGTCTCTGGGCTTCCCGAAGCTGCTCCAGGAGCATAATCATCCTTTGAAGGAATCTGTTCACCCGTCTCCAAAATCACTGTCGGCTGCGAACCAGTCAGTCCGAGACCTTTTTTATCATCAGCCCTGGAATCCTGGATGATCGGTGCTCCACCTTCGAGTATTGCCTCTTCTGTCCCCTGTGTAACTTGTCGGACAAAAGGGACCCTCCGCGATGACACTTTAGAGTCATACGCCTTGTTGGGCGAGGATGTTGGAGGAGGCGCCTTGCTCTCCATCATCTCTGGGAGGAGACTCCCCAAAGAAGAGGATCGCCCAGAAAAACTCTGTGCCGACCTGTAAAAATGCATGAATGTGTTACGTATATCTTCGGTAACAGCAGCGAAGCGGGACGCTATGAAAGTACTCCAGATTCTCTTACGGTTTGGCCGAGGGCTTGTCCCTTTGTTGGAGCTGCTCAATGGCGTCACCTTCCAAACCCAAGCCGGTCGACAGTGGCATCTTGTCCTTCTTGAAAGACCGCCCCTCCCAATCTTCGGAGGTGGCCCTTTTCCTCCTGTTTGGAGAAGGGATACTGGGTCCTTTTCCGAAAGGTCGGTTTCTCCAGACTCAGTGTTCGAATTACCTCTGGAACCAAGTTCATCTTGGGTCTTTTCACCCTCCCCTGCTGATCCCTGGTATGGTACCGAGGCCAGCATCCTTGTTAACACAGGAGTGGCTGAGTCTTCGGGAAGGGGAGACAGACACCTAATCAATTCCACCTTCTTTATCCAGCCCTAAAAAAGGATGATACTGTTGGTATCTTGCCACTGGGTATCTGATTATGAGGTATTCGGTAAACGGGTACTTACCGGGGTGTTCGGATGGTTACAGTCTAGGCTGACATCTTCGGTGGTGTCCGGCCATTGCCTTTGTTTCCCGAAGAATAATCTCCACATTCCCTCGTGCGTTGTGCCGAAGAAGTGCTGAAGAGTCCGCGGCCCTTCTGGATTGAACTCCCATAGGCGGAGAGTTCGTCGCTAGCACGGCAGGGTCTGACGAATTAGCATTACATGAACGACGTTGGCTATGTCGATGTCCCTCTCAATGAGGCTTCGGATGCGACTTTGCAGAGTTCGCACATCATTCGTTGATCCCCAATCTAGCCCCTTGTTAATCCACGATGCAAGCTGAGTTGGGGGGCTGGATCGGACTGCGGGCGCGGTTGCCCACTTGGAGCTGCGGGGCTCAGTGATATAGAACCACCCCTGCTACCACAGATCGGAAGATTTGGCGAAGGATCCTTTCAGCCAAACGGCGCTAGCAATCTTGCTCACTGTAGTGCCGCCGCACTCGGCCTGCTCGCCCTCTACCAAAAGGAGGTTTTTTTGTGAAGGACCTCCCAAATAATTGTTGCAAAATTGGACTAAATCAATTTTCTAAAATACTAGGCCATATTTAATGCACAACTGACAAAATGGTTGGGTCTAAAAAGTTTTGATCCACCTCTCGTGAAAAAGACAATTTTCCGCCGATTCAGTTGGAAGCGGGTCAAATTTGAACTGTAGCTACCTTCTAGTTTGCTCTTTATTTTTTTCCAAAAATCATTTCTAGGTACATAAGTATCTATTTAATCAGAGAAACACCAAAAAAATCCAAGATTCAACAACTAGCTAGGAACGGTCATTCCCGCCGTTTTGACCACATTTTGAAACGGGCATAAAAAATTCAAAAAAAAATCAAAAAATTGGGAAACCTTCGCATTGTATCATTATATGTGGCCAAGTTCCCAGGAAAAATAATAAACTTGTAATATGGCAATTATTTTTAAAAAGTGTTCTCAGAAACGAGCTATCACGTGTGGAGATCAATGGCTTTCAAGCCAAATGATTAATCTTATGGCCACATTGATGGCATAGTTTGTTCAAATGATCTCATATTGTGCACAAGGGTGAGTATTGGAATGGCAAACAATCTTGCCTAAGGAAGTTTTCATTTTCTTTGCTCGAAAAAACCATTTTCCATTTTTCGAGTGCCCAAAAGGAGGTTTTTTTGTGAAGAACCTACCAAAAAATTGTTGCAAAATTGGACCAAATTATTTTTCTAAAATACTAGGACATATTTAACGCACAATTGACCAAATGGTTGGGTGTACAAAGTTTTGATCCACCTCTCGTAAAAAAGACAAATTTCCGCTGATTTAGTAGGAAGCGGGTCAAATTTGAACTGCAGCTGCATCATAGTTTGCTATTTATTTTTTACAAAAATCATTTCTAGGTACATAAGTACCTATTTAATCAGAGAAACACCAAAAAATTCCAAGATTCAACCACTAGCTAGGAACGGTCATTCCCGCCGTTTTGACCGCATTTTGAAACGGGCATAAAAAATTCAAAAAAATCAAAAAATTGGGAAACCTTTGCATTGTGTCATTATATGTGGCCAAGTTCCCAAGAAAAATAACAAACTTGTAATACGGCAATTATTTTAAAAAAGTGTTCTCAGAAACGAGCTATCACGTGTGGAGATCAATGGCTTTCAAGCCAAATGATCAATCTTATGGCCACATTCATGGCATATTTTGTTCAAATGATCTCATATTGTGCACAAGGGTGCATATTGGAATGGTAAACAATGTTGCGTAAGGAAGTTTTCATTTTCTTTGGACGAAAAAACCATTTTCCATTTTTCGAGTGCCCAAAAGGAGGTTATTTTGTGAAGGACCTCCCAAATAATTGTTGCAAAATTGGACTAAATCATTTTTCTAAAATACTAGGCCATATTTAATGCACAATTGACAAAATGGTTGGGTGTAAAAAGTTTTGATCCACCTCTCGTCAAAAAGACAAATTTTTGCCGATTCAGTTGGAAGCGAGTCAAATTTGAACTGCAGTTGTCTCATAGTTTGCTATTTATTTTTTCAAAAAATCATTTCTAGGTACATAAGTACCTATTTAATCATAAATACATGGTTTGGTGGCGATACGTCGAGGTTTGGGCGGTGGCCGAGGGCCCCAACTCTAGAGCGCGTAAACTCGCATGCCCGCCGCGTGGTCACCGCGTGACCCTGGCATTGCCATGTGTTCTGGGAGGCATAGACATGTCTAGTGGGTTGGGCACTCCCCAGGTAGGTGCTAGGAAGAAAATTACAACATAAGATTCTCACGAGGAGACCGATCGATGCTCAAACATGAATTAGCAGCCAAGTGTTTGATTAGCGGTACGGGAAATGTACATGGCTAATGGGCATGAGTTTTGGCTGAGGATGATCAGTTACTAAGAAGATCGTCTTCACAAATTTTCAGCTCAAAAGGAGGAGCCTAGGTGGTACTTGCTTTGCAAACTACCACACTGGACATAACTACGAATGTTGAAGCTCGGCTCAAAATAATGAATGGATTGAGCTGTTATTTGTTGGAGGATGGTTATTTGGGCATAGGAAAGCACTGTAGAAAATGGATACTATTTGGACATGCCAAAGTGGTACTTCCTTCACAAACTGTTGTTCTGAACAGAATAGGAAAATGAATATTTTTGAATTATTTTTGAACTAGGCAAGGAAGGTTTTTACATATTTGACGAAGATATGACCCAAAGAATTTATGAGATTTTTTGGGGAATTTTGGGAATGACAGAAATATAGGTTGCTTCACAACCTAGGGCAAAAACTGCCACATGGACATGACACATAGGCAAAACTGATGAGGTGGTGCCTAGTCATAGCAACCCACCACAATTTACAAGGCTATGACCATCTATATTGGTCGTTAACAACTAGAAATAAGGCAGTGGACTAGCGTTGTTTGCTTTATGACCATTTCCTCTAATGAAATTATGACCTTTCTGACCAAAATGGTCGTTATGGTTTAGGGTTTAGAGCCCCCCAGACAGCTTTTGACCAATTGGTCTAAAATGGTCATAAATTTATGACCAATTCTTCAAGAGTCGCTGACAGAAGGTCATAAGTTGACATATTTCTTGTAGTGGAGCCAGAGCCGGAACCACAATTTGATCCTCCACGATAGTCTGATTACCAGTGGGATCCGGAGGTGATTGCCAACCAGTGGCAATCTGAGGCTTCTTCACAGTACGACCCCAACTATTACTTTGGATATCCGCCATGCCAGCCGTGGTCATAGACCAACTTAGGCCAAAAGCCTAAGCTTGGGGGAGTATGTATTTCTCACCGACATTACATTCACGTTCACACACTCATGCTAGGTGTCGGTGCTCATACTTTTTCACCGTATCATCCATGCTAGTTTATTTTCCTTTTTTATGCTTTCTTCTTGTGTGTTTAATAAACCTTAATAAAAACAAAAAAAATTAGTTGTAGCTTTTAATTAGTTTACTTTCCATGCTTGTAGTAGTAATTTAAAAGAAAACCCAAAAAGATTTCTTGTTCTTCTTTTGCTTGTTGGGAGCTTTCCCATGTAAATAGTTTTATTTCTTTCTTGTTCTTTGGGAGTCGATAGGAGAAGACCATAATGAAAATGTTAAGTGGCTCTTATATGCATTATCGTTGATCTCACAAAGAGCCCATATTACCTTGTCTTCTCTCTTGAATTGAATGCTTGCTGATTCTAGCTTAGTCCAATGCACGTGCACTATTATTATTATCCACACTGTTCGGTCGTGCAAGTGAAAGGCAATAATGATGATTATATGATGAACTTATTGAGATTAGAAAAGCTGGTATGAACTCGACCTCTCTTGTTTTTGTAAATATGATTAGTTCATCGTTCCTGATTCAGCCTATTATGAATAAACATGTTTGCAATGACAATTAGAGATTATAGTTGCTTATGCCATGCTTAATCAGCTAGGAGCTTATAATGGTTTACCTTGTGTGCCAACATGCTATTAAAATGGTTGTGATGTGGTATGATAGGGTGGTATCCTCTTTTGAACGATTCGAGTGGCTAGACTTGGCACATGTTCACGCATGTAGTTGAAACAAAATCAACATAGCCTCTACGATATTTATGTTCATGGTGCATTATATCCTACTCATGCTTGGATTCGGTGTTGATTAATTTTAATGCATGTTCATGACTGTTGTCGCTCTCTAGCTGGTCGCTTCCCAGTCTTTTGCTAGCCTTCACCTGTACTAAGCGAGAATACTGCTTGTGCATCCAGTTCCATAAACCCCAAAGTTGTTCCATATGAGGCCACCATACCTACCTATATATGGTATCTACCTGCCATTCCAAGTAAATTTGTATGTGCCAAACTCTAAACCTTCAAATAAACATTCTGTTTTGTATGCTCGAATAGCTCATGTGTCAACTAGGGCTGTCCGTATCTTCCATGTTAGGCGGGTTATTCTCAATAGGAGTGGACTCTGCTCCTCACTCACGAGAAAATGGCTGGTCACCGGGATGCCCAGTCCCATGCTTTATGCAAATCAAATCAAAATAACTGCAAATAAAACTCCCTCGGGACTCTTGTTAGTTGGAGGCACTCGTTTTTTCGAGCAAACCATGGATTGATGCTTGTTGGTGGAGGGGGAGTATAAACTTTACCATTCTGTTTGGGAACCGCCTATAATGTGTGTAGCATGGAAGATATCACCATCTCTTGGTTGTTATGTTGACAATGAAAGTATACCGCTCAAAATATTATTCATATCTGTTTCAAAACCGAGCTCTGGCACCTCTACAAATCCCTCCTTCCCTCTATGAAGATCCTATCCATTTGCTTTTATGCTGAGTCATCATCCTCTTATTAAAAAGCACCAGTTGGAGAGCACCGCTGTCATTTTCATCCATTACTATTAGTTTACATTGAGTATGACTTGATTGGATCTCTTTTACCATGAATTACAATGTCTAGTCAGTCCTTGATCTTTAGAAGTGCTCTGCATTTATGTTTTGCAGTCTCAGAAAGGGCTAGCGAGATACCATCTTGTTATATCATATCATGATTGTTTTGAGAAAGTGTTGTCATCCAAGATTTATTATTATTGCTCGCTAGTTGATTATGCCATTGATATGAGTAAACGTGAGACCTAAATGTTATTGTGAATATGGTTAGTTCATAATCTTTGCTGAAAACTAGAATGCTGGCTTTCCATATTTACAACAACAAGAGCAAACAGAGTTTGTAAAAGTTTTTCTTTATCACTTTCAGTTTATCAACTGAGTTGCTTGAGGACAAGCAAAGGTTTAAGCATGGGGGAGTTGATACGTCTCCGTCGTATCTACTTTTCCAAACACTTTTGCCCTTGTTTTGGACTCTAACTTGCATGATTTGAATGGAACTAACTCGGACTGACATTGTTTTCAGCAGAATTGCCATGGTGTTATTTTTGTGCAGAAGTAAAAGTTCTCAGAATGACCTGAAAATCAACGGAGAATTGTTTTGGAATATATAATAAATACTGGAAGGAAGATCCACGTTAGGGGGGCCTCCACCTGTCCACGAGGGTGGGGGCGCGCCCTACCCCCTGGGCGCTCCCCCTGCGTCATGGGCCCCTGACGCTCCACCGACCTCAACCTGGACTCCATATATTCACTTTCAGGGAGAAAAAACCAAGGAGAAGGATTCATCGTGTTTTACGATACGGAGCCACCGCCAAGCCCTAAACTCTCTCGGGAGGGCTGATCTGGAGTCTGTTCGGGGCTCCGGAGAGGGGAATCCATCGCCATCATCATCAACAACCTTCCTCCATCACCAATTTCATGATGCTCACCGTCGTGCGTGAGTAATTCCATCATAGACTTGCTGGACGGTGATGGGTTGGATGAGATTTATCATGTAATCAAGTTAGTTTTGTTAGGGTTTGATCCCTAGTATGCACTATGTTCTGAGATTGATGTTGCTATGACTTTGATATGCTTAATGCTTGTCACTAGGGCCCGAGTGCCATGATTTCAGATCTGAACCTATTATGTTTTCATCAATATATGAGAGTTCTTGATCCTATCTTGCAAGTCTATAGTCACCTATTATGTGTTATGATCTGTTAACCCCAAAGTGACAATAATCGGGATACTTACCGGTGATGACCGTAGTTTGAGGAGTTCATGTATTCACTATGTGTTAATGCTTTGTTCCGGTACTGTATTAAAAGGAGGCCTTAATATCCCTTAGTTTCCAATAGGACCCCGCTGCCACGGGAGGGTAGGACAAAAGATGTCATGCAAGTTCTTTTCCATAAGAATGTATGACTATATTCGGAATACATGCCTACATTACATTGATGAATTGGAGCTAGTTCTGTGTCACCCTAGGTTATGACTGTTACATGATGAACCGCATCCGGCATAACTCTCCATCACCGATCCATTGCCTACGAGCTTTCCATATATTGTTCTTCGCTTATTTACTTTTCCGTTGCTATTGTTATCGTCACTACAAAACACCAAAAATATTACTTTTGCTACCGTTACCTTTCACCACCGTTACCACTACTATCATATTACTTTCTTACTAAATACCTTGTTGCAGATATTAAGTTTCCAGGTGTGGTTGAATTAACAACTCAGCTGCTAATACTTGAGAATATTCTTTGGCTCCCCTTGTGTCGAATCAATAAATTTGGGTTGAATACTCTACCCTCGAAAACTGTTGCGATCCCCTATACTTGTGGGTTATCAGGGAGCAATTAGCTAGAGTAGCTTCGTGTAGAGCATTGTAGACATAGAAAATTTGGAAAATACATACGGCTCTGAATGTGGCAGACCCGTTGACTAAATTTCTCTCACAAGAAAAACATGATCACTCTTTGGGTGTTAATCACATAGCGATGTGAACTAGATTATTGACTCTAGTAAACCCTTTGGGTGTTAGTCACATGGAGATGTGAACTAATCACATAAAGATGTGAACTATTGGTGTTAAATCACATGACGATGTGAACTGGATTATTAACTCTAATGCAAGTGGGAGACTGAAGGAAATATGCCCTAGAGGCAATAATAAAGTTGTTGTTTATATTTCCTTATATCATGATAAATGTTTATTATTCATGCTAGAATTGTATTAACCGGAAACTTAGTACATGTGTGAATACATAGACAAACAAAGTGTCACTAGTTTGCCTCTACTTGACTAGCTCGTTGAATCAATGATGGTTATGTTTCCTAACCATAGACATGAGTTGTCATTTGATTAACGGGATCACATCATTAGAGAATAATGTGATTGACTTGACCCATCCGTTAGCTTAGCACGATGATCGTTTAGTTTGTTGCTATTGCTTTCTTCATGACCTATACATGTTCCAATGACTATGAGATTATGCAACTCCCGAATACCGGAAGAACACTTTGTGTGCTACCAAACGTCACAACGTAACTGGGTGATTATAAAGGTGCTCTATAGGTGTCTCTGATGGTGTTCGTTGAGTTGGCATAGATCGAGAATAGGATTTGTCACTCCGATTGTCGGAGAGGTATCTCTGGGCCCTCTCGGTAATGCACATCACTATAAGCCTTGCAAGCATTGTGACTAATGAGATAGTTGCGGGATGATGCATTACGGAACGAGCAAAGAGACTTGCCGGTAACGAGATTGAACTAGGTATTGAGATGCCAACGATCGAATCTCGGGCAAGTAACATACCGATGACAAAGGGAACAACGTATGTTGTTATGTGGTTTGACCAATAAAGATCTTCGTAGAATATGTAGGAACCAATATGAGCATCCAGGTTCCGCTATTGGTTATTGACTGGAGACATGTCTCGGTCATGTCTACAAAGTTCTCGAACCCGTAGGGTCCGCACGCTTAAAGTTCTATGACGATCGGTATTATGAGTTTTTGTGTTTTGATGTACCGAAGGTAGTTCAGAGTCCCGGATATGATCACGGACATGGCGAGGAGTCTCGAAAAGGTCAAGACGTAAAAATCAATATATTGGATGACTATGTTCGGACACCGGAAGGGTTCCGGGAGGTTTCAGACATATACCGGAGTACCGGGGGTTACCGGAACCCCTCCCCGCCCGGGAAGCTATTGGGCCTTATGGGCCTTAGTGGAGAAGAGAGAGGGCAGCCAGCAGGTGGCGCGTGGCCCCCCTTGCCCCAATCCGAATTGGACAAGGGGAAGGGGCGGCGGCCCCCCTCTCCTTCCTTCTCTCCACCTCCTCCTTCCCCCTTCTCCTTCTTGGAACAGGAAAGGGAGGGGCAAACCTACTTGGAGTAGGATTTCCCCCCCTTGGGCGCGCCTCTCCCCTGGCCGGCCCTCTCCTCCTCCCCCCCTTATATACGGGGGTAAGGGGGCACCCCAAAGACACAACAATTGATCTGTTGATATCTTAGCCATGTGTGGTGCCCCCCTCCACCATAATCCACCTCGGTTATATCGTAGCGGTGCTTAGGAGAAGCCCTGCGATGATAGCTTCATCAACATCGTCACCATGCCGTCGTGCTGATGAAAATCTTCCCCGAGCTCTACCAGATCGTGAGTTCGTGGGACATCACCGAGCTGAACGTGTGCTAAACGCGGAGGTGCCGTAAGTTCGGTGCTGAGGATCGGTCGATCGTGAAGACATACGACTATATCAACCGCGTTGTTATAACGCTTCCGCTTAACGGTCTACGAGGGTACGTGGACGACACTCTCCCCTCTCGTTGCTATGCATCACCATGATCTTACGTGTGCGTAGGAATTTTTTTGAAATTACTATGTTCCCCAACAGTTACTAGGACTCGAGAAGTGTCTGAAACTTGTAGAGCATAGTGTGGAGTTTAAAAAAGATCATAAGTGGCTTGATCTCAATGTTACAAAATGGATGGTCGTAGAACAGTTTCACAAGGCAATACAAACTAATGGGTAAGCACTTGTTACAATGGTTTGTTTATTTGGTTCATCTGGGTGATATTCTAAAGCATTATTTTATAATATTATAGCATATCATGCTGACTGTTTATGCTAAATTATATGGAATATTGGACGTCAAATGCACTATCAGACCAGTTCACCCAGGTATTTCATTTTTATACATTATCTCATTATTTTATCTCAAAATATTATATCAATTCTTATATATATATTTTTGTAGGAGGATAAGAAACACTTTCGACGAAAATTAGCTGTCATTTTCCTCGATTCAGAGCTGAATAAGATAAAAGGAGGTCCCATATACCATCTGAAGGAAATATGCCCTAGAGGCAATAATAAAGTTATTATTTATTTCCTTATATCATGATAAATGTTTATTATTCATGCTAGAATTGTATTAACCGGAAAAATGGTACATGTGTGAATACATAGACAAACAGAGTGTCACTAGTATGCCTCTACTTGAGTAGCTCGTTTATCAAAGATGGTTATGTTTCCTAACCATAGACATGAGTTGTCATTTGATTAACGGGATCACATCATTAGGAGAATGATGTGATTGACTTGACCCATTTCGTTAGCTTAACACTTGATCGTTTAGTATGTTGCTATTGCTTTCTTCATGACTTATACATGTTCCTGTGACTATGAGATTATGCAACTCCCGTTTACCGAAGGAACACTTTGTGTGCTACCAAACATCAAAACGTAACTGAGTGATTATAAAGGTGCTCTACATGTGTCTCCGAAGGTACTTGTTGAGTTGGCGTATTTCGAGATTAGGATTTGTCACTCCGATTGTCGGAGAGGTATCTCTGGGCCCACTCGGTAATGCACATCACTATAAGCCTTGCAAGCATTGTAACTAATGATTCAGTTGCGGGATGATGTATTACGGAATGAGTAAAGAGACTTGTCGGTAACGAGATTGAACTAGGTATTGAGATACCGAGAATCGAATCTCGGGCAAGTAACTGTTGGGTTTCCTAGTAATTTCAAAAAAATTCCTACGCACACGCAAGATCATGGTGATGCATAGCAACGAGAGGGGGAAAGTGTGATCTACGTACCCTTGTAGATCGACAACGGAAGCGTTAACTTGGTTGATGTAGTCGTACGTCTCCACGGCCCGACCGATCAAGCACCGAAACTACGGCACCTCCGAGTTCTAGCACACGTACAGCTCGATGACGATCCCCGGACTCCGATCCAGCAAAGTGTCGGGGAAGAGTTCCGTCAGCACGACGGCATGGTGACGATCTTGATGTTCTACTGTCGCAGGGCTTCGCCTAAGCACCGCTACAATATTATCGAGGACTATGGTGGAAGGGGGCACCGCACACGGCTAAGAATATGATCACGTGGATCAACTTGTGTCTATGGGGTGCCTCTTGCCTCCGTATATAAAGGATCCAAGGGGGGTGCGGCCGGCCCTAGTAGGAGGCGCGCAGGAGGAGTCCTACTCCTACCGGGAGTAGGACTCCCCTCCCTTTCCATGTCTAAGTAGGAGAGGGGGAAGGAAGGGAGCGAGGAGAGGGGGCGCTGCCCCTCCTTCCTTGTCCAATTCGGACTAGGGGGAGAGGGGGCGCGCGGCCTGCCCTGGCAGCCCCTCCTCTTCTCCACTTTAGGCCCATGAGGCCCATTAACCCCCCGGGGGGTTCCGGTAACCCCCCGGTGCTCCGGTTTTATCCGAAACTTCCTCGGAACACTTCCAGTGTCCGAATATAGCCGTCCAATATATCAATCTTTATGTCTCGACCATTTCGAGACTCCTCGTCATGTCCGTGATCACATCCGGGACTCCGAACTAACTTCGGTACATCAAAACTCATAAACTCATAATATAACTGTCATCGAAACCTTAAGCGTGCGGACCCTACGGGTTCGAGAACAATGTAGACATGACCGAGACACGTCTCCGGTTAATAACCAATAGCGGAACCTGGATGCTCATATTGGCTCCTACATATTCTACGAAGATCTTTATCGGTCAGACCGCATAACAACATACGTTGTTCCCTTTGTCATCGGTATGTTACTTGCCCGAGATTCGGTCGTCGGTATCTCAATACCTAGTTCAATCTCGTTACCGGCAAGTCTCTTTACTCGTTCTGTAACACATCATCTCGCAACTAACTCATTAGTTGCAATGCTTCCAAGGCTTATGTGATGTGTATTACCGAGAGGGCCCAGAGATACCTCTCCGACAATCGGAGTGACAAATCCTAATCTCGAAATACGCCAACCCAACATGTACCTTTGGAGACACCTGTAGAGTAACTTTATAATCACCATTTACGTTGTGACGTTTGGTAGCACACAAAGTGTTCCTCCGGCAAACGGGAGTTGCATAATCTCATATTCATAGGAACATGTATAAGTCATGAAGAAAGCAATAGCAACATACTAAACGATCGTGTGCTAAGCTAATGGAATGGGTCATGTCAATCAGATCATTCACCTAATGATGTGATCCCGTTAATCAAATAACAACTCTTTGTTCATGGTTAGGAAACATAACCATCTTTGATTAACGAGCTAGTCAAGTAGAGGCATACTAGTGACACTCCGTTTGTCTATGTATTCACACATGTATTATGTTTCCGTTTAATACAATTCTAGCATGAATAATAAACATTTATCATGATATAAGGAAATAAATAATAACTTTATTATTGCCTCTAGGGCATATTTCCTTCAGTCTCCCACTTGCACTAGAGTCAATAATCTAGATTACACAGTAATGATTCTAACACCCATGGAGCCTTGGTGCTGATCATGTTTTGCTCGTGGAAGAGGCTTAGTCAACGGGTCTGCAACATTCAGATCCGTATGTATCTTGCAAATCTCTATGTCTCCCACCTGGACTAGATCCCGGATGGAATTGAAGCGTCTCTTGATGTGCTTGGTTCTCTTGTGAAATCTGGATTCCTTTGCCAAGGCAATTGCACCAGTATTGTCACAAAAGATTTTCATTGGACCCGATGCACTAGGTATGACACCTAGATCGGATATGAACTCCTTCATCCAGACTCCTTCATTTGCTGCTTCCGAAGCAGCTATGTACTCCGCTTCACATGTAGATCCCACCACAACGCTTTGTTTAGAACTGCACCAACTGACAGCTCCATCGTTTAATGTAAACACGTATCCGGTTTGCGATTTAGAATCGTCCGAATCAGTGTCAAAGCTTGCATCAACGTAACCTTTTACGATGAGCTCTTTGTCACTTCCATATAAGAGAAACATATCCTTAGTCCTTTTCAGGTATTTCAGGATGTTCTTGACCGTTCTCCAATGATCCACTCCTGGATCACTTCAGTACCTCCCTGCTAGACTTATAGCAAGGCACACATCAGGTCTGGTACACAGCATTGCATGCATGATAGAGCCTATGGCTGAAGCATAGGGAACATCTTTCATTTTCTCTCTATCTTCTGCAGTGGTCGGGCATTGAGTCTTACTCAACTTCACACCTTGTAACACAGGCAAGAACCCTTTCTTTGCTTGATCCATTTTGAACTTCTTCAAAACATTGTCAAGGTATGTGCTTTGTGAAAGTCCAATTAAGCGTCTTGATCTATCTCTATAGATCTTAATGCCTAATATGTAAGCAGCTTCACCGGGGTCTTTCATCGAAAAACTCTTATTCAAGTATCCCTTTATGCTATCCAGAAATTCTATATCATTTCCAATTAGTAATATGTCATCCACATATAATATCAGAAATGCTACAGAGCTCCCACTCACTTTCTTGTAAATACAGGCTTCTCCAAAAGTCTGTATAAAACCAAATGCTTTGATCACACTATCAAAGCATTTATTCCAACTCCGAGAGGCTTGCACCAGTCCATAAATGGATCGCTGGAGCTTGCACACTTTGTTAGCTCCCTTTGGATCGACAAAACCTTCTGGTTGCATCAGATACAACTATTCTTCCAGAAATCCATTCAGGAATGCAGTTTTGACATCCATCTGCCAAATTTCATAATCATAAAATGCGGCAATTGCTAACATGATTCGGACAGACTTAAGCATCGCTACGGGTGAGAAGGTCTCATCGTAGTCAATCCCTTGAACTTGCCGAAAACCTTTTGCGACAAGTCGAGCTTTGTAGACAGTAATATTACCGTCAGCGTCAGTCTTCTTCTTGAAGATCCATTTATTCTCAATTGCTTGCCGATCATTGGGCAAGTCAACCAAAGTCCGTACTTTGTTCTCATACATGGATCCATTCTCAGATTGCATGGCTTCAAGCCATTTTGCGGAATCTAGGCTCACCATCGCTTCTTCACAGTTCGTAGGTTCATCATGATGTAGTAGCATGACTTCCAGAATAGGATTACCGTACCACTCTGGCGCGGATCTCACTCTGGTTGATCTACGAGGTTCAGTAGTATCTTGTTCTGAAGTTTCATGATCATCATCATTAGCTTCCTCACTAACTGGTGTAGGTGTCACAGAAACAGTTTTCTGTGATGCACTACTTTCCAATAAGGGAGCAGGTACAGTTACCTCGTCAAGTTCTACTTTCCTCCCACTCACTTCTTTCGAGAGAAACTCCTTCTCCAGAAAGTTTCCTAACTTAGCAACAAAAGTCTTGCCTTCGGATCTGTGATAGAAGGTGTATCCAATAGTCTCCTTTGGATATCCTATGAAGACACATTTCTCCGATTTGGGTTCGAGCTTATTAGGTTGAAGCTTTTTCACATAAGCATCGCAGCCCCAAACTTTTAGAAACGACAACTTTGGTTTCTTGCCAAACCATAGTTCATAAGGCGTCGTCTCAACGGATTTTGATGGTGCCCTATTTAACGTGAATGCGGCCGTCTCCAAAGCATAACCCCAAAACGATAGCGGTAAATTAGTAAGAGACATCATAGATCGCACCATATCTAGTAAATTACGATTACGACGTTCGGACACACCATTACGCTGTGGTGTTCCGGGTGGCGTGAGTTGCGAAACTATTCTGCATTGTTTCAAATGTACACCAAACTCGTAACTCAAATATTCTCCTCCACGATCAGATCGTAGAAACTTTATTTTCTTGTTACGATGATTTTCAACTTCACTCTGAAATTCTTTGAACTTTTCAAATGTTTCAGACTTATGTTTCATTAAGTAGATATACCCATATCTGCTTAAGTCATCTGTGAAGGTGAGAAAATAACGATATCCGCCACGAGCCTCAATATTCATCGGACCACATACATCTGTATGTATGATTTCCAACAAATCTGTTGCTCTCTCCATATTATCGGAGAACGGTGTTTTAGTCATCTTGCCCATGAGGCACGATTCACAAGTACCAAGTGATTCATAATAAAGTGGTTCCAAAAGTCCATCAGTATGGAGTTTCTTCATGCGCTTTACACCGATATGACCTAAACGGCAGTGCCACAAATAAGTTGCACTATCATTATCAACTCTGCATCTTTTGGCTTCAACACTATGAATATGTGTGTCACTACTATCGAGATTCAAAAAAAATAGACCACTCTTTAAGGGTGCATGACCATAAAAGATATTACTCATATAAATAGAACAACCATTATTATCAGATTTAAATGAATAACCGTCTTGCATCAAACAAGATCCAGATATAATGTTCATGCTTAACGCTGGCACCAAATAACAATTATTTAGGTCTAATATTAATCCCTAAGGTAGATGTAGAGGTAGCGTGCCGACTGCGATCACATCGACTTTGGAACCGTTTCCCACGCGCATCGTCACCTCGTCCTTAGCCAATCTTCGCTTAATCCGTAGTCCCTGTTTTGAGTTGCAAATATTAGCAACAGAACCAGTATCAAATACCCAGGTGCTACTGCGAGCATTAGTAAGGTACACATCAATAACATGTATATCACATATACCTTTGTTCACCTTGCCATCCTTCTTATCCGCCAAATACTTGGGGCAGTTCCGCTTCCAGTGACCAGTCTGCTTGCAGTAGAAGCACTCAGTTTCAGGCTTAGGTCCAGGTTTGGGTTTCTTCTCTTGAGTAGCAACTTGCTTGTTGTTCTTTTTGAAGTTCCCCTTCTTCTTCCCTTTTCCCTTTTTGTTGAAACTAGTGGTCTTGTTAACCATCAACACTTGATGCTCCTTCTTGATTTCTACCTCCGCAGCTTTCAGCATTGCGAAGAGCTCGGGAATAGTCTTATTCATCCCTTGCATATTATAGTTCATCACGAAGCTCTTGTAGCTTGGTGGCAGTGATTGGAGAATTCTGTCAATGACGCAATCATCTGGAAGATTAACTCCCAATTGAATCAAGTGATTATTATACCCAGACATTTTGAGTATATGCTCACTGACAGAATTGTTCTCCTCCATCTTCCAGCTATAGAACTTATTGGAGACTTCATATCTCTCAATCCGGGCATTTGCTTGAAATATTAACTTCAACTCCTGGAACATCTCATATGCTCCATGACGTTCAAAATGTCGTTGAAGTCCTGATTCTAAGCCGTAAAGCATGGCACACTGAACTATCAAGTAGTTATCAGCTTTGCTCTGCCAGACGTTCATAACATCTGGTGTTGCTCCAGCAGCAGGCCTGGCACCCAGCGATGCTTCCAGGACGTAATTCTTCTGTGCAGCAATGAGGATAATCCTCAAGTTACGGACCTAGTCCGTGTAATTGCTACCATCATCTTTCAACTTTGCTTTCTCAAGGAACGCATTAAAATTCAACGGAACAACAGCACGAGCCATCTATCTACAATCAAGCATAAACAAGCAAGATACTATCAGGTACTAAGTTTCATGATAAATTTAGGTTCAATTAATTTACTTAAAGAACTCCCACTTAGATAGACATCCCTCTAATCCACTAAGTGATTACGTGATCCAAATCAACTAAACCATGTCCGATCATCACGTGAGATGGAGTAGTTTCATTGGTGAACATCACTATGTTGATCATATCTACTATATGATTCACACTCGACCTTTCGGTCTCCGTGTTCCGAGGCCATATCTGTATATGCTTGGCACGTCAAGTATAACCTGAGTATTCCGCGTGTGCAACTGTTTTGCACCCGTTGTATTTGAACGTAGAGCCTATCACACCCGATCATCACGTGGTGTCTCAGCACGAAAAACTTTTGCAATGGTGCATACTCAGGGAGAACACTTCTTGATAATTAGTGAGAGATCATCTTATAATGCTACCGTCAATAAAAGCAAGATAAGATGCATAAAAGATAAACATCACATGCAATCAATATAAGTGATATGACATGGCCATCATCATCTTGTGCTTGTGATCTCCATCTTCGAAGCACCGTCGTGATCACCATCGTCACCGGCGCGACACCTTGATCTGCATCGTAGCATCGTTGTCGTCTCGCCAATCTTATGCTTCCACGACTACCGCTACCGCTTAGTGATAAAGTAAAGCATTACGGCGTGATTGCATTGCATACAATAAAGCAACAACCATATGGCTCCTTCCAGTTGTCGATAACTCGGTTACAAAACATGATCATCTCATACAATAAAATTTAGCATCATGTCTTGAGCATATCACATCACAACATGCCCTGCAAAAACAAGTTAGACGTCCTCTACTTTGTTGTTGCAAGTTTTACGTGGCTGCTACGGGCTTAAGAAAGAACCAATCTTACCTACGCATCAAAACCACAACGATAGTTTGTCAAGTTGGTGTTGTTTTAACCTTCGCAAGGACCGGGTGTAGCCACACTCGGTTCAACTAAAGTTGGAGAAACTATCACCCGCAAGCCACCTGTGTGCAAAGCACGTCGGGAGAACCGGTCTCGTGTAAGCGTACGCGTAATGTCGGTCCAGGCCGCTTCGTCCAACAATACCGCCGAACCAAAGTATGACATGCTGGTGAGCAGTATGACTTATATCTCCCACAACTCACTTGTGTTCTAATCGTGCATATAACATCAACATATAAAACCTACGCTCGGATGCCACTGTTGGGTTTCGTAGAAATTTCAAAAAATTTCCTACGCACACGCAAGATCATGGTGATGCATAGCAACGAGAGGGGGAGAGTGTGATCTACGTACCCTTGTAGATCGACAACGGAAGCGTTAACTTGGTTGATGTAGTCGTACGTCTCCACGGCCCGACCGATCAAGCACCGAAACTACGGCACCTCCGAGTTCTAGCACACGTACAGCTCGATGACGATCCCCGGACTCCGATCCAGCAAAGTGTCGGGGAAGAGTTCCGTCAGCACGACGGCGTGGTGACGATCTTGATGTTCTACTATCGCAGGGCTTCGCCTAAGCACCGCTACAATATTATCGAGGACTATGGTGGAAGGGGGCACTGCACACGGCTAAGAATATGATCACGTGGATCAACTTGTGTCTATGGGGTGCCTCTTGCCTCCGTATATAAAGGATCCAAGGGGGGTGCGGCCAGCCCTAGTAGGAGGCGCGCAGGAGGAGTCCTACTCCTACCGGGAGTAGGACTCCCCTCCCTTTCCTTGTCAAAGTAGGAGAGGGGGAAGGAAGGGAGAGAGGAGAGGGGGGCGCCGCGCCTCCCTCCTTATCCAATTCGGACTAGGGGGAGAGGGGGCGCGCGGCCTGCCCTGGTAGCCCCTCCTCTTCTCCACTTTAGGCCCATGAGGCCCATTAACCCCCCGGGGGGTTCCGGTAACCCCCCGGTGCTCCGGTTTTATCCGAAACTTCCCTGGAACACTTCCGGTGTCCGAATATGGCCGTCCAATATATCAATCTTTATGTCTCGACCATTTCGAGACTCCTCGTCATGTCCTTGATCACATCCGGGACTCCGAACTAAATTAGGTACATCAAAACTCATAAACTCATAATATAACTGTCATCGAAACCTTAAGCGTGCGGACCCTATGGGTTCGAGAACAATGTAGACATGAACGAGACACGTCTCCGGTCAATAACCAATAGCAGAACCCGGATGCTCATATTGGCTCCTACATATTCTACGAAGATCTTTATCGGTCAGACCGCATGACAACATACGTTGTTCCCTTTGTCATCGATATGTTACTTGCCCGAGATTCGATCGTCGGTATCTCAATACCTAGTTCAATCTTGTTACCGGCAAGTCTCTTTACTCATTCCGTAACACATCATCTCGCAACTAACTCATTAGTTGCAATGCTTGCAAGGCTTATGTGATGTGTATTACCGAGAGGGCCCAGAGATACCTCTCCGACAATCGGAGTGGCAAATCCTAATCTCGAAATACGCCAACCCAACATGTACCTTTGGAGTCACCTGTAGAGTACCTTTATAATCACCCATTTACGTTGTGACGTTTGGTAGCACACAAAGTGTTCCTCCGGCAAATGGTAGTTGCATAATCTCATAGTCATAGGAACATGTATAAGTCATGAAGAAAGCAATAGCAACATACTAAACGATCGTGTGCTAAGCTAATGGAATGGGTCATGTCAATCAGATCATTCACCTAATGATGTGATCATGTTAATCAAATAACAACTCTTTGTTCATGGTTAGGAAACATAACCATCTTTGATTAACGAGCTAGTCAAGTAGAGGCATACTAGTGACACTCCGTTTGTCTATGTATTCACACATGTATTATGTTTCCGTTTAACACAATTCTAGCATGAATAATAAACATTTATCATGATATAAGGAAATAAATAATAACTTTATTATTGCCTCTAGGGCATATTTCCTTCAGTAACATACCGATGACAAAGGGAACAACGTATGTTGTTATGCGGTTTGACCGATAAAGATCTTCATAGAATATGTAGGAACCAATATGAGCATCCAGGTTCCGCTATTGGTTATGGACCGGAGACGTGTCTCGGTCATGTCTGCATAGTTCTCGAACCCGTAGGGTCCGCATGCTTAAAGTTCAGTGACGATCGGTATTATGAGTTTTTGTGTTTTGATGTACCGAAGGTAGTTCAGAGTCCCGGATATGATCACGGACATGACGAGGAGTCTCTAAATGGTTGAGACGTAAATATTGATATATTGGACAACTATATTTGGATACCGGAATGGTTCCGAGTGAGATCGGGTATATACCGGAGTACCGGGAGGTTATCGGAACCCCCCGGGAGGTATACGGGCCTTATTGGGCTTTAGTGGAAAGGAGCAAGGGAGGTGCCCCCCAAGCCCAAACCGAATTGGGAGGGGCGCCCCCCCCCCTTTCCTTCCTCCCTCCTTCCTCTTACTTCCCTCTCCTACTCCAAGTTGGAAAGGGGGGAATCCTACTCCCGGTGGGAGTAGGACTCCCCTTGGCACGCCTCTCCCTGGCCGGCCGCCCCCTCTGTTGGAAATATGCCCTAGAGGCAATAATAAAATGGTTATTATTATATTTCTTTGTTCATGATAATTGTCTATTGTTCATGCTATAATTGTGTTATCCGGAAATCGTAATACATGTGTGAATACATAGACCACAACACGTCCCTAGTGAGCCTCTGTTGACTAGCTCGTTGATCAAAAGATAGTCATGGTTTCCTGACTATGGACATTGGATGTCATTGATAACGGGATCACATCATTAGGAGAATGATGTGATGGACAAGACCCAATCCTAAGCATAGCTCAAAGATCGTGTAGTTCGTTTGCTGTAGCTTTTCCGAATGTCAAGTATCATTTCCTTAGACCATGAGATTGTGCAACTCCCGGATACCGTAGGAGTGCCTTGGGTGTGCCAAACATCACAACGTAACTGGGTGACTATAAAGGTACACTACAGGTATCTCCGAAAGTGTCTGTTGGGTTGGCACGAATCGAGACTGGGATTTGTCACTCCGTATGACGGAGAGGTATCTCTAGGCCCACTCGGTAATGCATCATCATAATGAGCTCAATGTGATGAAGTGGTTGATCACGGGATCATGCATTATGGTACGAGTAAAGTGACTTGCCGGTAACAAGACTGAACAAGGTATTGGGATACCGACAATCGAGTCTCGGGCAAGTAACGTACCGATTGACAAAGGGAATTGTATATGGATTGATTGAATCCTCGACATCGTGGTTCATCCGATGAGATCATTGTGGAGCATGTGGGAGCCAACATGGGTATCCAGATCCCGCTGTTGGTTATTGACCGGAGAGGCTTCTCGGTCATGTCTGCATGTCCCCCGAACCCGTAGGGTCTACACACTTAAGGTTCGGTGACACTAGGGTTGTAGAGATATTAGCATACGGTAACCCGAAAGTTGTTCAGAGTCCCGTATGAGATCCTGGACGTCATGAGGAGTTCCGGAATGGTCCGGAGGTAAAGATTTATATATAGGAAGTCCAGTTTCGGCCATCAGGAAGGTTTCGGGGGTCACCGGTATTGTACCGGGACCACCGGAAGGTTCCCGGGGGTCCACCGAGTGGGGCCACCTATCCCGGAGGGCCCCATGGGCTGAAGTGGGAGGGGAACCAGCCCCTAGTGGGCTGGTGCGCTCCCCCTTGGGCCTCCCCCTGCGCCTAGGGTTAGAAACCCTAGGGGTGGGGGCGCCACCCTTGCCTTGGGGGGCAAGGCACCCCCTTGGCCACCGCCCCCCTAGGAGATTGGATCTCCTAGGGCCGGCGCCCCCCCCCTAGGCACCCTATATAAAGTGGGGGGAGGGAGGGCTGCGCTCCCAAGCCCCTGGCCTCTCCCTCTCCCTCCCGTGACACTCCTCCGTCTCCCTGCGCTTGGCGAAGCCCTGCCGAGATCACCGTTGCTTCCACCACCACGCCGTCGTGCTGCTGGATCTTCATAAACCTCTCCTTCCCCCTTGCTGTATCAAGTTGGAGGAGACGTCTTCCCAACCGTACGTGTGTTGAACGCGGAGGTGATGCCCGTTTGGCACTTGCTCATCGGTGATTTGAATCACGTCGAGTACGACTCCATCATCCCCGTTCTCTTGAACGCTTCCGCTCGTGATCTACAAGGGTATGTAGATGCACTCCTCTCTCCCTCGTTGCTAGATGACTCCATAGATTGATCTTGGCGATGCGTAGAAAATTTAAAATTCTGCTATGTTCCCCAACAGTGGCATCATGAGCTAGGTCTATGCGTAGTTACTATGCACGAGTAGAACACAAAGTAGTTGTGGGCGTTGATATTGTCAATTATCGTGCCATTACTAGTCTTATCTTGATTCGGCGGTATTGTGGGATGAAGCGGCCTGAACCAACCTTACACGTACGCTTACGTGAGACCGGTTCCACCGACTGACATGCACTAGTTGCATAAGGTGGCTGGCGGCTGTCTGTCTCTCCCACTTTAGTCGGATCGGATTCGATGAACAGGGTCCTTATGAAGGGTAAATAGAAATTGGCAATTCACGTTGTGGTTTTGGCATAGGTAAGAAACGTTCTTGCTAGAAACCTATAGCAGCCACGTAAAAACTTGCAACAACAATTAGAGGACGTCTAACTTGTTTTTGCAGCAAGTGTTTTGTGATGTGATATGGCCAAAGGATGTGATGAATGATATATGTGATGTATGAGATGATCATGTTCTTGTAATAGGAATCACGACTTGCATGTCGATGAGTATGACAACCGGCAGGAGCCATAGGAGTTGTCTTTATTTATTTATGACCTGCGTGTCAACATAAATGTCATGTAATTACTTTACTTTATTGCTAAAGCGTTAGCCATAGTAGTAGAAGTAATAGATGACGTGACAACTTCAAGAAGACACGATGATGGAGATCATGGTGTCATGCCGGTGACAACGATGATCATGGAGCCCCGAAGATGGAGATCAAAAGGAGCGAATGCTATTGGCCATATCATGTCACTATTTGATTGCATGTGATGTTTATCATGTTTTACATCTTATTTGCTTAGAACGACGGTAGCTTAAATAAGATGATCCCTCGAAATAATTTCAAGAGAGTGTTCCCCCTAACTGTGCACCGTTGCGAAGGTTCGTTGTTTCGAAGCACCACGTGATGATCGGGTGTGATAGATTCTAACGTTCGAATACAATGGGTGTAAGCCATATTTACACACACAATACACTTAGGTTGACTTGACGAGCCTAGCATGTACAGACATGGCCTCGGGACACGGAAGACCGAAAGGTCGAGCATGAGTCATATAGAAGATACGATCAACATGAAGATGTTCACCGATGTTGGCTAGTCCGTCTCACGTGATGATCGGACACGGCCTAGTTAACTCGGATCATGTTATACTTAGATGACTGGAGGGATGTCTATCTAAGTGGGAGTTCATTGATTAATTTGATTAGATGAACTTAATTATCATGAACTTAGTCTAAAATCTTTACAATATGTCTTGTAGATCAAATGGCCCATGTTGTCCTCAACTTCAACGTGTTCCTAGAGAAAACCAAGCTGAAAGACGATGGCAGCAACTATACGGACTGGGTTCGGAACCTGAGGATCATCCTCATAGCTGCCAAGAAAGATTATGTCCTAGAAGCACCGCTAGGTGACGCACCCGTCCCACAGAACCAAGACGTTATGAACGCTTGGCAGGCACGTGCTGATGATTACTCCCTCGTTCAGTGCGGCATGCTTTATAGCTTAGAACCGAGGCTCCAAAAGCGTTTTGAGAGACACAAAGCATATGAGATGTTCGAAGAGCTGAAAATGGTTTTTCAAGCTCATGCCCGGGTCGAGAGATATGAAGTCTCTGACAAGTTCTTCAGCTGTAAGATGCAGGAAAATAGTTCTATCAGTGAGCACATACTCACAATGTCTGGGTTACATAACCGCTTGACTCAGCTGGGAGTTAATCTCCCGGATGACGCGGTCATTGACTTCAATCGCTTCCACCGAGCTACAAGAGCTTTGTGATGAACTTCAATATGCAGGGGATGGAAAAGACCATTCCTGAGGTATATTCAATGCTGAAATCAGCAGAGGTAGAAGTCAAGAAGGAACATCAAGTGTTGATGGTGAATAAAACCACTAAGTTCAAGAAAGGCAAGGGTAAGAAGAACTTCAAGAAGGACGGCAAGGGAGTTGCCGCGCCCGATAAGCAAGCTGTCGGGAAGAAGCCAAAGAATGGACCCAAGCCTGAGACTGAGTGTTTTTATTGCAAGGGAAGTGGTCACTGGAAGCAGAACTGTCCCAAATACTTAGCGGACAAGAAGGCTGGCAACACGAAAGGTATATGTGATATATATGTAATCGATGTGTACCTTACCAGTACTCGTAGTAGCTCCTGGGTATTTGATACTGGTGCGGTTGCTCACATTTGTAACTCAAAGCAGGAGCTGCGGAATAAGCAGAGACTGGCGAAGGACGAGGTGACGATGCGCGTTGGGAATGGTTCCAAGGTCGATGTGATCGCCGTCGGCACACTACCTCTACATTTACCTACGGGGTTAGTTTTAAACCTCAATAATTGTTATTTAGTGCCAACTTTGAGCATGAACATTGTATCGGGATCTCGTTTAATACGAGATGGCTACTCATTTAAATCCGAGAATAATGGTTGTTCTATTTATATGAGAGATATGTTTTATGGTCATGCTCCGATGGTGAATGGTTTATTCTTAATTAATCTCAAGCGTAATGCTACACATATTCATAGTGTGAATACCAAAAGATGTAAGGTTGATAATGATAGTCCCACATACTTGTGGCACTGCCGCTTTGGTCACATAGGTGTCAAACGCATGAAGAAGCTCCATGCACATGGACTTTTAGAGTCTCTTGATTACGAATCATTTGACATGTGCGAACCATGCCTCATGGGTAAAATGACCAAGACTCCGTTCTCAGGAACAATGGAGCGAGCAACCAACTTATTGGAAATCATACATACTGATGTGTGCGGTCCAATGAGTGTTGAGGCTCGCGGTGGCTATAGTTATGTTCTCACCCTCACTGATGACTTGAGTAGATATGGGTATGTCTACTTAATGAAACACAAGTCTGAGACCTTTGAAAAGTTCAAGGAATTTTAGAGTGAGGTTGAGAATCAACGTGACAGGAAAATCAAGTTCTTGCGATCAGATCGTGGGGGAGAATACTTGAGTCACGAATTTGGCACACACTTAAGAAAATGTGGAATAGTTTCACAACTCACGCTGCCTGGAACACCTCAGCGTAATGGTGTGTCCGAACGTCGTAATCGCACTCTATTAGATATGGTGCGATCTATGATGTCTCTTATCGATTTACCGCTATCATTTTGGGGCTATGCTTTAGAGACAGCCGCATTCACTTTAAATAGGGCTCCGTCAAAATCCGTTGAGACAACACCGTATGAATTATGGTTTGGGAAGCAACCTAAGCTGTCGTTTCTAAAAGTTTGGGGATGTGATGCTTATGTCAAGAAACTTCAACCTAAAAAGCTCGAACCCAAGTCGGAAAAATGCGTCTTCATAGGATACCCTAAAGAAACTGTTGGGTATACCTTCTACCTCAGATCCGCAGGCAAGATCTTTGTTGCCAAGAATGGGTCCTTTCTAGAGAAAGAGTTTCTCTCGAAAGAAATAAGTGGGAGGAAAGTAGAACTTGATGAAGTATTACCTCTTGAACCGGTAAGTGGCGTAGCTCAAGAAATTGTTCCTGAGGTTCCTGCACCGACTAGAGAGGAAGTTAATGATGATGATCATGAAACTTCAGATCAAGTTACTACTGAACTTCGTAGGTCCACGAGGACACGTTCCGCACCAGAGTGGTACGGCAACCCTGTCTTGGAAATCATGTTGTTAGACAATGGTGAACCTTCGAACTATGAAGAAGCGATGGCGGGCCCGGATTCCGACAAATGGCTGGAAGCCATGAAATCCGAGATAGGATCCATGTATGAAAACAAAGTATGGACTTTGACTGACTTGCCCGTTGATCGGCGAGCCATAGAAAATAAATGGATCTTTAAGAAGAAGACAGACGCGGATGGTAATGTGACCATCTATAAAGCTCGGCTTGTCGCTAAGGGTTATCGACAAGTTCAAGGGGTTGACTACGATGAGACTTTCTCACCCGTAGCGAAGCTGAAGTCCGTCCGAATCATGTTAGCAATTGCCGCATTCTATGATTATGAGATATGGCAAATGGACGTCAAAACGGCATTCCTTAATGGTTTCCTTAAGGAAGAATTGTATATGATGCAGCCGGAAGGTTTTGTCGATCCTAAGAATGCTGACAAGGTGTGCAGGCTCCAACGCTCGATTTATGGGCTGGTGCAAGCATCTCGGAGTTGGAACATTCGTTTTGATGAGATGATCAAAGCATTTGGGTTTATGCAGACTTATGGAGAAGCCTGCATTTACAAGAAAGTGAGTGGGAGCTCTGTAGCATTTCTCATATTGTATGTGGATGACATACTGTTGATGGGAAATGATATAGAATTCTTGGAGAGCATAAAGGCCTACTTGAACAAGTGTTTTTCAATGAAGGACCTTGGAGAAGCTGCTTATATATTAGGCATCAAGATCTATAGAGATAGATCGAGACGCCTCATTGGTCTTTCACAGAGTACGTACCTTGACAAGATATTGAAGAAGTTCAAAATGGATCAGTCAAAGAAGGGGTTCTTGCCTGTATTGCAAGGTACGAGATTGAGCACGGCTCAATGCCTGACCACGGCAGAAGATAGAGAAAAGATGAGTGTCGTCCCCTATACCTCGGCCATAGGGTCTATCATGTATGCTATGTTGTGTACCAGACCTGATGTAAACCTTGCCGTAAGTTTGGTAGGAAGGTACCAAAGTAATCCCGACATGGAACACTGGACAGCGGTCAAGAATATCCTGAAGTACCTGAAAGGACCAAGGAAATGTTTCTTGTTTATGGAGGTGACGAAGAGCTCGTCGTAAAGGGTTACGTCGATGCTAGCTTCGACACAGATCTGGATGACTCTAAGTCACAAACCAGATACGTGTATATTTTCAATGGTGGGGCAGTAAGCTGGTGCAGTTGCAAGCAAAGCGTTGTGGCGGGATCTACATGTGAAGCGGAGTACATGGCAGCCTCGGAGGCAGCACAAGAAGCAATCTGGGTGAAGGAGTTCATTACCGACCTAGGAGTCATACCCAATGCGTCGGGCCCGATGACTCTCTTCTGTGACAACACTGGAGCTATTGCCCTTGCCAAGGAGCCCAGGATTCATAGGAAGACTAGGCATATCAAGCGTCGCTTCAACTCCATTCGTGAAAGTGTTCAAAATGGAGACATAGAGATTTGTAAAGTACATACGGACCTGAATGTGGCAGATCCGTTGACTAAACCTCTCCCTAGAGCAAAACATGATCAACACCAGAACTACATGGCTGTTCGATTCATCACAATGTAACTAGACTATTGACTCTAGTGCAAGTGGGAGACTGTTGGAAATATGCCCTAGAGGCAATAATAAAATGGTTATTATTATATTTCTTTGTTCATGATAATTGTCTATTGTTCATGCTATAATTGTGTTATCCGGAAATCGTAATACATGTGTGAATACATAGACCACAACACATCCCTAGTGAGCCTCTAGTTGACTAGCTCGTTGATCAAAAGATAGTCATGGTTTCCTGACTATGGACATTAGATGTCATTGATAACGGGATCACATCATTAGGAGAATGATGTGATGGACAAGACCCAATCCTAAGCATAGCTCAAAGATCGTGTAGTTCGTTTGTTGTAGCTTTTCTGAATGTCAAGTATCATTTCCTTAGACCATGAGATTGTGCAACTCCCGGATACCGTAGGAGTGCCTTGGGTGTGCCAAACATCACAACGTAACTGGGTGACTATAAAGGTACATTACAGGTATCTCCGAAAGTGTCTGTTGGGTTGGCACGAATCGAGACTGGGATTTGTCACTCCGTATGATGGAGAGGTATCTCTGGGCCCACTCAGTAATGCATCATCATAATGAACTCAATGTGATCAAGTGGTTGATCACGGGATCATGCATTACGGTACGAGTAAAGTGACTTGCCGGTAACGAGACTGAACAAGGTATTGGGATACCGACGATCGAGTCTCGGGCAAGTAACGTACCAATTGACAAAGGGAATTGTATACAGATTGATTGAATCCTCGATATCGTGGTTCATCCGATCACTGGTATAAAAAGGGCATGTTGTCCCAGTTCGTAAGGGCCTTTAGTCCCGGTTCCTGAACCGGGACTAAAGTGTCGGTACTAATGCCCTGTCCCTTTAGTCCCGGTTCAATCCAGAACCGGGACTGATGGGCCTCCACGTGGCCTGTGCGCGGAGCCCAGGCAGGAGACCCTTTGGTCCCGGTTGGTGGCACCAACCGGGACCAATAGGCATCCACGCGTCAGCATTTCTGTGGCTGGGGTTTTTGTTTTTTTTTGAAAGGGGGGGGGGGTTGGGGGTTTTAGGGGGTTAATTTAGGTGTTTCATATATTGTGTTAGCTAGCTATAATTAATAGAGAGAAGTGTCCTCTCTTATGTCCGTGCTTGGTCGACGCTACGTACTATACATACGTATAGAGAGGACTAGACACGCTAGCTAGCTAGTAAGCAAACGAAGGAAACAGAAGATCGTCATGAACATATATGCATACAGAGAGAAGTGATATCGACCACCTCTCCTTCTCTGAGAGATTGGTCGAACAACAAGTTCTCGTATATCTATCCGACACTACCGGCTACATATATACAATAATTATCTCTTACAAATATAATCATACGGACTCATGGTCCACATAGTATTCTCCGTCTTCAGTGATCACGTGGTCAAGAAAGAATGTCGCCAATTCCTCTTGAATTGCTCGCATGCGAGCTGGTGCTAGGAGTTCATCCCGCTTCCGAAACATCTAATTTGAAGAAGGGAGTCAATACATATATATATGAATGAATGAAACTCAATACAAATGATGGTAATAAAATAAACTTGTGAATGTTGTTATTTACGTACTTCATATTGTTCGTCAGAGTACCCGCCCTGCTCACAGGTCGTGTGGCGGATGGACTCGCAGACGTAGTATCCACATAAATCATTCCCTTGTTCCTGCCACAACCACTTTACAAGAAATAGAGGTCAATCAAACTGATAAGCAAGAATGCTAAATGGTATTGATGAAACTAGCGCTTGAATCACTAGGAGATGCGCGGAACATGCTACTATAGTACTTACTTTTGGGTGTCTAAATTCCAGCTCCTTCGGCGGTCCCGAAACTTTTCTGGTGAATTTTGTCCAAACCCTGCCGGACAAAGAAAACAATTACTTGATATCAGGAAATGAACAAAGTTGCTGATATGGTGGATAATGATCGATTTAACTTACTTCTTGAGGATTCCAGTCATGTCCGCATACTCCTGGGGATCTTTTCGTTTAGAGTCCAAGACGGTTACTACTCCCTGCTCAAGCCTAATCTCTAGGAGAATATAGTGGAAACTGCACACGCATGCATAACTCATCAATTACATTACTATAGCCTGGACTAATATATAAGGGAAACCGAATATGCACAAGACAGTAACACTCACTTGAAGTTGTAAGGAAAGAGTATTATATCTTTGTTTTCATTTTTTCGAATGATCGTAGCAAGTTGGCCTCGGTATCTCCGGGACGATGTTCAACCTCAGTTGCATCTATGAGATATGTGTTAACGAATCCAATATCACCGATTTGTCTTTTCTTCAATTCGGCGATCTTCATTCTGCATAATATAGTGAGGATAATTATAAATACATGCAATGAAAGAGATGAGCTATATAGAGAGACTTAATGACAGAAGTAGTAGTACTTACAGACAGTAGCAGGTGATTGTTATTTTATCGAGGGCCAATTGATTGAAAAACTGATAGAACTCCTCAAATGGAATAGGCAATAGTTCAATTCCAACGAGGTCATGCTCCGGTTTAACTCTCGCATACAAAGTACTCCTCCCCCCAGACTCTCTGCAGATTTTCAAGTACCAATCATGTAATCTTCGCATCATCGTTGTTAAAGATTTTTCATCTTTGACGAGAGGCTTCCCGTACTCGTATCTGTGTATCTGCACCTCCATGGGATCATAATGTACATCCTCGGGCAGGTAATCGTCAACATTGCCATAACCGGGCACCATCCTCGGATCGACGATGTCGCTAGGCACCTTGAGGGGGGCACGATTGCTTCGCTTGTTCGCCGAGCTGGGCAATTTGTTTCCTAGCTGCTCGTCGTTCTTTCAGCCTTTGATCACTGACTATACTTCCCAACCGCTCCGCTTCGGCCCATGTCTTTGCAATAATGCGCTCATAGTTGCCTTTCGGCGGAGACTTGGGTGGTTTTGCCAGGGCAGCCAGAGTGCGCTTCACTTTCACCGGATCTATCTTCACCCTTGAAACCAGTCATCCACTTTGATTCGCGCGATCTTCGCGTTCTCCTCCGGGGTCCTCTCGTATGGTAACTTCTGTGGACTCTTCAGAGAAGGACCGAATCTGTATGTCCTCCCGCCTCTGGTTGTACTGCTAGACGCCGGCCAAGCAGACGAAGCGGTTGTCTTCTTTACTTGCTTACGAGGCGGAGGAGAAGGACTACGACGCGCCGGAGTAGCTGCTGGAGCGGCGGCGGGTCTCTTCCGCCCTTGCTGACGAGGCGGAGAAGGAGGAAGCTGGCTGCTCGGGCGCGCCGGCGCAGGCGGAGTGCTGCCACGCGCCAGCGAAGGAGCCGGCGGAGGGCCCTGATCATCACTTGCCGGAGGAGGAGGCGGTGGAGGAGGCGGAGTGCCCTGACTCGCCGGAGGAGGAGGAGGAGGCGGAGGCGTCCAGTTCGGAAGGTTGATGAGCTCCTTCCGCCATAGGCATGGAGTCTTCAGAGCAGACCCCAGCCGAGTCTCCCCTTCACCGGTAGGGTGGTCAAACTGGAGGTCCTCAAATCCCTCCGTTATTTCATCCACCATCACCCTAGCATATCCTTCTGGAATCGGCCGGCAGTGAAAAGTTGCGCCGGGTTCAGTAGGATAAACAGAGCCAACAGCCGCCTTGACCTTCAAATTCATCCATTGCGTCATAAGGTGGCAATTTTGAGACTCCGTGATAGCATCCACGGGATAGCTGGCAGGAGCCATCAAGGCATGCTCCGGCTGAAGCAGCTCGGTGGAAGCCACGCTGCTTCTACGCTGAGATGGCGGGGTAGCTTCGGGGGAAGCTTCGGCAGTACGTTTGCTGCGATTTGCTTCTCGTTCCTCTATCGCGTCTACCCTTGCTTGCAGCGCCTGCATTTGGGTCTGCTGCACTTTTTTCCTCCTCTCATGGGATTTGTAACCGCCTGCGTCCGGAAACCCAACCTTCCACGGAATGGAGCCTGGTGTGCCTCATGTCCGTCCAGGGTGCTCAGGATTCCCGAGGGCCATTGTGAGCTTGTCGTTCTCTCTGTCTGGAAAGAACTTCCCTTGCTGCGCTGCTTCAATATACTGCTTAAGCTTCCTGACTGGTATGTCCATTTGATCGTTCGTCCAAATGCACTTCCCTGTTATAGGGTCCAAGGTTCCGCCAGCCCCGAAGAACCAAGTCCGGCAACGGTCTAGCCAGCTAATTGTCTCTGGTTCGATCCCTTTATCAACCAGATCATTCTCAGTCTTGGTCCACTTAGGCCGGGCTACGAGGTAGCCACCTGACCCCGTGCGATGGTGAAGCATCTTCTTCGCAGCATTTTGCTTGTTTGTCACCGACATCTTCTTACTCTTTTCTGATGTCTTGTGGGCCACAAATGCGGGCCGGTGATCTCTGATCTTCTCATATCTGCCCTTGAATTCTGGTATCTCATTATTTTCGACAAACTTATTCAGCTCTTTCTTCCACCTCCTGAATAGTTTTGCCATCCTCTTAAGAGCAAAAGACTTGATTCATTGCTCTTTAGCTGGGTTCTCTGGATTATCCTCTGGCGGTAGGGTGAAATTTGACTTCAGCTCAGTACAAAGATCATTTTTCTACATATCATTGACATAAGACACCTCAGGGTCTTCTGTAGCCGGCTTAAGCCATTGCTGGATGCTTATAGGGATCTTGTCCCTAACCAGAACCCCGCACTGAGCAACAAATGCGCTCTTTGTCCGGAGGGGTTCAATCGGTTGGCCGTCGGGCGCGATTGCTATGATCTCAAACTTTTCATCCGAGCTCAACTTTTTCTTCGGGCCTCGTCTCTTTACCGAAGTTGTGCTCGATCCGGAGGGCTAGAAAAAAGAAGAAAGACTTAATTAATATGTGTACATACCAAAACAATGAATGCATCAATCAGCTAGTCAGCACAGGCTTAACTAATATATATACCTGGCCGGACTCGGTTCGGTCACCGGAGCCGTCATCACGGTCTCCTTCTTGCACCGGCATTGGGTCACCGGAGCTGTCCTCATGTTCTTCTTCTTGCACCGGCATTAGGTCACCGTAGCCAGCTTCTTCACCCTCTCCTTCCAGACCATCGGTGTCGTTGAGAAACAACGAGACGGCATCACTTCCTTCTGCGATTATGTCCCTCAACAACGCTTCTTTTGCTTTGTCTAGGGCGGTGTCCATAGTTTCTACAAATATTTACAACATGGCAATTATTATTCAAACATGACAGATGGATATATTAGTGCCAAACGTAGAACTAGCTACCTAATCATAGTAAGGAATCATATATATTAATTAGTGGCCTCGACCCCCCCCACGTGTTGAAGCTATCGGGAGGGGGTATATATCGACAACGATGACACTACATCTATATGTCCCTCGACGACCCTCGTTCCCGATAAAAAAAGAGGAAGAAGAAGAAAAAAAAAGAGGAGAAGAAAGAATAGAGGAGAAGAACTCCTCTATTCTTTCTTCTCCTCTTTTTTTTCTTCTTCCTCTTCTTTTTTTATCCTCTTCTTCCTCTCATGTTCGAGAGGATCGCCGAGGGGTCGGAAGGTTGCCTAGTGTCAAAGGATTCAACAAAACCATGTCTTCATCATTAGGCGAAAGTAACAGGTGCATGATGGTACGAAGCTCTCCAAAGTTATTTTGGAACGGAGTCCTAGATAGGATAATTCGCTTTTTAGTACAAAGTTCAGCAAGAACCTTCCAAATATCATTATTTGGAAGGCCTTTGCTGAAATTCATACAAAAAGGCAAATTATCCTATCCGGGACACCATTCCAAAATAACTTTGGAGGACTTCGTCATGCCCTGGTTACTTCCGGCTAATGATGAAGCCATGGATTTCTTCAATACTTTGACACTAGGAAACCTCTCTCGACCCCTCGGCGATCCTCGACCCCTTGAACCCTCGACGACCCTGGAACCCTCGACTCCTAGATAACCCTGAAATAAAAAGAGGAGAAGAAGAAAGGAATATCTAGAGGAGAAGATCGAAGAAAAAAAAGAAGAAAAAAAAGAGGAGAAGAAGAAAGGAATAGAGGAGAAGAAGAGAAAATAGAATATATTCTATTTTCTCTTCTTCTCCTCTATTCCTTTCTTCTTCTCCTCTTTTTTTTCTTTTTCTTATTTATTTTTCCCCTTCTTCCTCTCCTCTTCTTCTCCTTTCTTCCTCTTCTTATTTTCCTTTTTCCTCTCCTTCTTTTTCTTCTTCTTCCTTCTTTCTAGCTAGATATATAAAACTTTTCTAAAAATGTAACTTTTGCATATATACATGGAAAAAATTGTTATCAGGGAGGGAATATATTCTATTTTCTCTTCTTCTCCTCTATTCCTTTCTTCTTCTCCTCTTCTTTTTTTTTCTTTTTCTTATTTATTTTTCCCCTTCTTCCTCTCCTCTTCTTCTCCTTTCTTCCTCTTCTTATTTTCCTTTTTCCTCTCCTTCTTTTTCTTCTTCTTCCTTCTTTCTAGCTAGATATATAAAACTTTTCTAAAAATGTAACTTTTGCATATATACATGGAAAAAATTGTTATCGGGGAGGGAGTATATCGACCCCCCCCTCGACCCTCTTTTACTTCTTCTTCCTTCTTCCTTCTTCCTCTTTTCTTCTCCAACACAAAACACATCTCATCTCATCTCATTTCATCCAAAAATAATTCTTTGCATATGAACATACATACATTTACTTTTTTTCTTAAATGTTACATATGAACATTTTCTTAAATGAGCATATGAACATTTTTTTTAAAAATTAATGAGCATATGAACATACATATCAACAAAAAATAGACCTTTTTCTTGGTAACAAAAAAATGCAAAAACGAGCATTATATATACAGCATATACAGAGCATTATACAGTGAACATACATACATACATACATACATACAGTGAGCATATACATGAGCATTATACGGCGACGGCGACAATGGTTGGCGGTGGCGCGCGCTTACGGATGACGTGCGGGGACGACAATGAGAAAGAAAAGGGGAGGAGGCGGGGGCTCACAGCGCGGGAAGGGGTCGAGGTCGCCGGCCGGAATCGGTGCGGGCGACGATGACGGCGTCGGTGGGGGCGGCGGGCAGCTTCGGGGCAGCCTGGCGGTGACGACGGGGGCGCGCGGACGGCGTCGGGGCGGCGCGCGGACGGTGTCTGGGCGGCGGGCGGCATCGGGGTAGCGGATCGGCGTCGATCTGGGCAGCCTGGCAGCGTCGATGAGCTCGGCGTCGTCGGGCGGGCCGGGGGGCAACTGGCGATGAGTTTGTCAAATTTTCCCAAGTGCTACTTATATACCCAGGTCCCGGTTCGTGGGTCCCGGTTCATAGGTCTGCCGAAAGGGCGGGAAGGCACAAACCGGGACTAAAGGGGGCATTGGTCGTCGCCGTGTGTATGGTGGCACCAACCGGGACCAATGGCCTTGTGCTGCCCCGTGCCCAAAAGTTTAGTCCCACCTCGCTAGTTGAGAGGGCTCGGGAGTGGTTTATAAGCACTGCTACGCCCACCCTCCCGAGCTCCTCTCAACTGCAGGCTTTCGGGCCTAATCTGTCACTGCAATGCCCCTGGACAACAAGTACAACTCATCACAAATAGTGTTGTCACGTCTGAGATGTGTTTCCAACCAACTGCTGAAAGTCCTGATGTGTTCACATGTAATCCAGTCGTCGCACTGCTCCGGGTGTTTGGAGCGCAGACTGTTCTTGTGTTCATCGACATACGGGGTCACCAAGGTAGAGTTCTGTAGAACTGTGTAGTGTGCTTGAGACCAAGAATATCCGTCCCTGCATATTATTGAGTCTCTTCCAAGAGTGCCTTTTCCAGTCAGTCTCCCCTCATACCGCGATTTAGGGAGACCTATCTTGTTAAGGCCAGGAATGAAGTCAACACAAAACCCGATAACATCCTCTGTTTGATGGCCCATGGAGATGCTTCCTTCGGGCCTAGCGCGATTACGGACATATTTCTTTAGGACTCCCATGAACCTCTCAAAGGGGAACATATTGTGTAGAAATACGGGCCCCAGGATGACAATCTCGTCGACTAGATGAACTAGGACGTGCGTCTTGATATTGAAGAAGGATGGTGGGAACACCAGCTTGAAACTGACAAGACATTGCGCCACATCACTCCTTAGCCTTGGTACGATTTCTGGATCGATCACCTTCTGAGAGATTGCATTGAGGAATGCACATAGCTTCACAATGGCTAATCGGACGTTTTCCGGTAGAAGCCCCCTCAATGCAACCGGAAGTAGTTGCGTCATAATCACGTGGCAGTCATGAGACTTTAGGTTCTGAAACTTTTTCTCTGGCATATTTATTATTCCCTTTATATTCGACGAGAAGCCAGTCGTGACCTTCATACTGAGCAGGCATTCAAAGAAGATTTCTTTCTCTTCTTTCATAAGAGTGTAGCTGGCAGGACCTTTATACTGCTTCGGAGGCATGCTGTCTTTTTCGTGCAAATGTTGCAGGTCCTCCCGTGCCTCAGGTGTATCTTTTGTCTTCCCATACACGCCCAAGAAGCCTAGCAGGTTCACGCAAAGGTTCTTCGTCAGGTGCATCACGTCGATTGAGGAGCGGACCTCTAGGTCTTTCCAGTAGGGTAGGTCCCAAAATATAGATTTCTTCTTCCACATGGGTGCGTGTCCCTCAGCGTCATTTGGAATAGCTACTCCACCGGGACCCTTTCCAAAGATTACGTAGTGTAAATCATTGACCATAGCAAGCACGTGATCACCAGTGCGCATGGCGGGCTTCTTCCGATGATCTGCCTCGCCTTTGAAATGCTTGCCTTTCTTTCGACATTGATGGTTGGTCGGAAGAAATCGACGATGGCCCAGGTACACATTCTTCCTGCATTTGTCTAGGTATATACTTTCAGTGTCATCTAAACAGTGCGTGCGTGCGTGGTATCCTTTGTTTGTCTGTCCTGAAAGGTTACTGAGAGCGGGCCAATCGTTGATGGTCACGAACAGCAACGCCTTAAGGTTAAATTCCTCCTGTCTGTGCTCATCCCACGTACGTACACCGTTTTCATTCCACAGCTGTAAAAGTTCTTCAACTAATGGCCTTAGGTACACATCAATTTCGTTGCCGGGTTGCTTAGGGCCTTGGATGAGAACTGGCATCATAATGAACTTCCGCTTCATGCACATCCAAGGAGGAAGGTTATACATACATAGAGTCACGGGGCAGGTGTTGTGATTGCTGCTCTGCTCCCCGAAAGGATTAATGCCATCCGCGCTTAAAGCAAACCATACATTCCTTGGGTCCTTTGCAAACTCATCCCAGTACTTTCTCTCGATTTTTCTCCACTGCGACCCATCAGCGGGTGCTCTCAACTTCCCATCTTTATTTCGGTTCTCACTGTGCCATCGCATCAACTTGGCATGCTCTTCGTTTTTGAACAGACGTTTCAACCGTGGTATTATAGGAGCATACCACATCACCTTCGCAGGAACCCTCTTCCTGGGGGGCTCGCCGTCAACATCACCAGGGTCATCTCGTCTGATCTTATACCGCAATGCACCGCATACCGGGCATGCGTTTAGATCCTTGTATGCACCGCGGTAGAGGATGCAGTCATTAGGGCATGCATGTATCTTCTCCACCTCCAATCCTAGAGGGCATACGACCTTCTTTGCTGCGTATGTACTGTCGGGCAATTCGTTATCCTTTGGAAGCTTCTTCTTCAATATTTTCAGTAGCTTCTCAAATCCTTTGTCAGCCACAGCATTCTCTGCCTTCCACTGCAGCAATTCCAGTACGGTACCGAGCTTTGTGTTGCCATCTTCGCAATTGGGGTATAACCCTTTTTTGTGATCCTCTAACATGCGATCGAACTTCAGCTTCTCCTTTTGACTAATGCATTGCGTCCTTGCATCGACAATGACCCGGCGGAGATCATCATCATCGGGCACATCGTCTGGTTCCTCTTGATCTTCAGTAGCTTCACCCATTGCAGCATCATTGGGCACATCGTCTGGTTCCTCTTGATCTTCACCAGCTCCCCCGTTGCAGCATCACCATATTCAGGGGGCACATAGTTGTCATCGTAGTCTTCTTCTTCGCCGTCTTCCATCATAACCCCTATTTCTCCGTGCCTCGTCCAAACATTATAGTGTGGCATGAAACCCTTGTAAAGCAGGTGGGAGTGAAGGATTTTCCGGTTAGAGTAAGACCTCGTATTCCCACATTCAGTGCATGGACAACACATAAAACCATTCTGCTTGTTTGCCTCAGCCGCATCGAGAAACTCATGCACGCCCTTAATGTACTCGCGGGTGTGTCTGTCACCGTACATCCATTGCCGGTTCATCTGCGTGCATTATATATAATTAAGTGTCCAAATTAATAGAAGTTCATCATCACATTAAAACCAAAGTGCATACATAGTTCTCATCTAACAACATATAGCTCTCCAGAGCATCTAATTAATTAAACCATACATTGAAACTATGTAAAACATTTCAATGCGAAAACAAATGCGATCATAATCGCAACCAAGGTAACAATTGATCCAACGGCATAATGATACCAAGCCTCGGTATGAATGGCATATTTTCTAATCTTTCTAATCTTCAAGCGCATTGCATCCATCTTGATCTTGTGATCATCGACGACATCCGCAACATGCAACTCCAATATCATCTTCTCCTCCTCAATTTTTTTATTTTTTCCTTCAACAAATTGTTTTCTTCTTCAACTAAATTTGACCTCTCGATAATAGGGTCGGTTGGCATTTCCGATTCACATACATCCTAGATAAATAAAATCTATGTCACATTGGTCGGCATAATTTTCATAAACAACAAATGAACCAATAGTTATAAAGATAATATACATACCACATCCAAATCATAGACAGGACGAGGGCTGACGGGGGCGGATACCAAAACCATCGCACTATATAAGATGCAATAATAAATGTAAGAAAATGATACAAGTATCTATCTAAACATACAAGTAAGAATATTTTTCCTTTCAGAAAGAAGATAAGAACAAGAGGCTCACCACGGTGGTGTCGGTGATGAGATCGGCGCGGGTGATCGACGGCGGTGAAGACGGGGACGGGGCGTGACGGACCGCTAAATCTAGACAAATCTCGAGAAAAATGGAGCTTGGAGGTCGAGCTTCGAGAGGAGAAAGCTTAAGTAGTGTGGCTCGGGCATTCCATCGAACACCTCATGTGCATAGGAGGTGAGCTAGAGCACCACAAAGCCCTCTCCCCCTCGGCCAGAGAAAAACAGAGCACTGGGGTGCTCTGCTCGCGAGCGAGGGGTATATATAGGCACCTCATTGGTCCCGGTTGGTGACATGAGCCGGGACTAAAGGGGAGCCTTTGGTCCTGGTTCAAGCCACCAACCGGGACCAATGGTGGTGGGCCAGGAGCAAGGCCCATTGGTCCCGGTTCATCCCACCAACCGGGTCCAAAAGGTCCAGATTAACCGGGACCAATGGCCCACGTGGCCCGGCCGGCCCCCTGGGCTCACGAACCGGGACCAATGCCCACATTGGTCCCGGTTCTAGACTGAATCGGGACTAATGGGCTGACCCGGCCTGGACCAAAGCCCTGTTTTCTACTAGTGAATGAGATCATCGTGGAGCATGTGGGAGCCAACATGGGTATCCAGATCCCGCTGTTGGTTATTAACCGGAGAGGCTTCTCGGTCATGTCTGCATGTCTCCCGAACCCGTAGGGTCTACACACTTAAGGTTCGGTGACGCTAGGGTTGTAGAGATATTAGCATACGGTAACCCAAAAGTTGTTCGGAGTCCCGGATGAGATCCTGGACATCATGAGGAGTTTCGAAATGGTCCGGAGGTAAAGATTTATATATAGGAAGTCCAGTTTCGGCCATCGGGAAGGTTTCGGGGGTCACCGGTATTGTACCGGGACCACCGGAAGGTTCCCGGGGGTCCACCGGGTGGGGCTACCTATCCCAGAGGGCCCCATGGGCTGAACTGGGAGGGGAACCAGCCCCTAGTTGGCTGGTGCGCCCCCCCTTGGGCCTCCCCCTGCGCCTAGGGTTAGAAACCCTAGGGGTGGGGGCGCCACCCTTGCCTTACACTACTAGGGAAAACGTTATACATAGAAGCTTATCAGTAGCGCGGTCTAAAAGGGGGCGCTACTGCTAATTAGTAGTAGCGAGGGGTATAAAAACCGTGCTACTACTAAGTTGATAGTAGTAGCGAGGGGTATAAACCCGCGCTGCTACTAAGTGGTGCCCCCGGGACAGACCATAGTAGTAGCGAGGGGCATAAAACCTACGCTACTACTATGTAAGTAGCTATAGCGCTGATAAGACCCCACGCTATTACTAAGCGTTTCCACCCCGGCATGACCCACTCCCACCGCACCACTCTCTCTCTCTCTTTCTAATCCCTAAAGAAACTCTCTCACGAACTCAGCTGCTCCTCTCCCCACGATCTCCTTGTTGCCGCCACCACCCATGCCGGCTGGTTCCGCCGAGCACCGGCCGCGCGCCCCCCAAGCTCCACCCCTCCCTCCCCTCCGTCTAGATCCGCCACCCTCTTCTCCACCGCGCTCTCGCACCACTTCATCCCGCTCCCCTCCGCCGCCAGGCCCGCCGCCGCCGCCTCCTTCACCTGCGGCCCGCTACGCGCCGTGTCGGCGTTGCTGGCGCTGTGGAGGCGGCTCCTGCTGCCCATGGCCGTGGCCATGTCATCCGAGTTCGAGACGGAGGACGCCGAGGGAGAGCAGAGCGAGGGCGAGGGCGGAGGCGACTCCGCGACCGAGTACTCCGAGGACCTCAAGGTCTTCGTCAGCAACCTGCCCTTCACCGTCGATAGCGCGCAGCTCGCCGGGATCTTCGAGCAGGCTGGCTCCGTCGAGATGGTCGAGGTATAAATTCACACTCTCTGGTCTTGTTAACTAATACTCCTAGTTTGTTTGGCGCAAATTATAACGGGATAAAGTGAAATTCTGCTGGGCATTGCATGACTAGGATAGAGTCGGGACGTTTTGTTTCAGTGTAGTGTCAGGTTGTCCAAGGGATGTGGAATTGTTGTTGTGTAGATTGTGTCCTCCAAGATAGGATAAGGTACTGTAAATTTTTATCGGCATGAATTAAGTTGGAGTTGGTTCATTACTTCAGAGGCCTCGTAAATTTAGTACTTCAGTGCAGTGCCGAGAGCGCTCCAGCGGAGTTGGGGGAGTCCGCGATAAATCCTAATCCAAAGGCGGCCGGCTGGATTAGAAGGTATATCCTGATGCTAACCCATGGGTGGGAATTTTTAGGGGGAGAATTAAAGAATAGAGCATTTGGGGGCAGGCTGTGCTTGTGCGGTTGTGCCTCCCCTGAACCCGTTATTGTTTCTTCATAAACTGCAGTAGACATCTAGAAAAAAATTTGTTTAGTAGACTGGTCCAGAAATTAATCCTGTGATATAGAAAGAAAGTTTTAGGGCGGAAATTAAAGAAAAGAGCATTTGGGGGCTGGCTGTGCTTGTGCCTCCCCTTTGATAGAGAAAGAGAAGTATTTAAGCGAACGAACTGACCAAAATAAAAAGACTATTGCAGATTGTAAAGTGTAGTTGGTGTTGTCCTTTGCAGCTTATACAGAGATGGAAAACATGTAGGGAGTACAATATAGTTTCAATTTTTCTTCTCTTTGTAAAGTGTAGGTGGTGTTGTCCTCTGCACTGTACTGAAGCTTGTGTTTGTACTTTGTACTCTGTAGTGTAGCTTGTGTTATGCTCTTTACTGAACTAAAGCTTGTGCCACAAGCCCACAAGTATAAAAAAATTGATTCTTGCTCCTCTTTGTAATTATACTTTGACTGCACTGAAGCTTGCGTCTGATTGTAGCCATGGTACTGAACCCATATAGTACTGAACTGAACTATAGTAACAAGAGTAACTTGTGTTAATGCTTGGATCAGACGATTTTATTTGAACCATGCTTTAGTTGCTTATAAATACTTTATTTCTAGATATATTTGATTTTTTTGCAAATGCTATTTTGAAATACAGCACGCTGTTAGCACGCTATAACTTGTGTAGCATTTGGAGAAGGACCTCGCTATATTTTGTAGCGCGCTATTTTTTTCGTTGCTTTTGCTGCATAAGAGAGGCCGAGGAAAATTGGTAGTAGAAACTCGGTTCAAAAAAGGATAGAAAATGAAGCAAGAGCGTTGTGAGAGTGTGTGGTGCAACAAGGGAGGGTGTGTGTGTCGTATGAAATGTCAATAACCTGATCGGGCTGGCAGCCTCTGTCATTCTGTTGACGCTGGTCATGGCGATACCCTGAAAAATGATGAATTTTGGATACTGTAGTACAGCCCCGTGTATGTGAACTGTGATGATGGGAAAATATAAGAAAAGGCAGATGGGGATTACTGACTTGTTTGTGTCCTGTTTTCTGTCGATGCAGTGCAAGCGTCCATCGCCGCAAACACATGGGTGGTCAATGGGACTCCCCAGACCAAGAGTATGGATCCATCTCACTTCTTTATCATTTGGCCATGATGATGATGATGATGCAAGTTGTAACATTCTTAGATTGGATTTATGGATGCATCGCTTTAATGCAACAGCTAACCCTCATTCGCATCCATTCAAGCGAGATCCACTGGTTGTTATTCCTTAATTATCCTAGTCAATCTGAACAAGTTTATAACATCTCTCTATGCACCCGATTAGTCTTGTATCCCTGAAGCCATGCACTTTAGTTTGCCCATTCATGACATGCCTGCTGTTAAAACATGTGTTCATTTGTAGCTCCTTTCAATTCTTTTGCAGCTCACTGAATATATTTTTGTAGTTCGTTGTCAGAATCCATGGCGCTGGCCGCGCCGCACCTTTTCCTGCTTCTTCTTGTCTGAGGCGAGCACCAGCGGTACGTATCAGCCGTCTTCTCTATGGTGCTGGCTAGGTAAGAACTAGGGATCTGATGGGCCGTTGTTTGTCCTTGTTGGTCTGCTTTCGTTTTGGAAAATCATCCTATAAGATTTATGATGTCCTATCGAGCAATTGATCTGATGGGTTGTGAGCTTTTTAGCTGTCCAGCATCAACCTATGGCAGATAATCATTTCTATTATGTGTTAATGCTTTCCTTTTAAACTACTTCAAAAAAACAAAGAAATTGGATTCTTTTAGCCGTATTATCCTTCGAACATCTATATGAAAGATCTAAGTTTAAGTATATTTAGTTTTGAAGAAAACTAAAGGCAATTAATGTGAAAATTAGATATGTCCTATTACCTGGCAATATATAGTTCATCTAAGCTTGGTTGGCAATATATATTATCTAGACAATAATTTCATTTGTTTGTAGCTATTACATAGGCGATCTCTTGTTAATAGAAATCACTCACTTTTTTGTTTTCGTATATTTATTCCCGTAGCTACTGTACATCACAACATGCAAGGAAATATATGTCTGCTGAAATTTAATTTAATTTGTTCTTTGCTCTTTACAGAAATCTTGGATTCATAAATGGGAGAAGCACATAAGGGAGAAGAAGATGATTGTAAGGATGGAGAGGGAGCAAATCATTTGGAGGGATAGAATGCCACTGTTTGGTGTTTTTATGCATTTTTGTTTGCTTTCAACTGTGTTTGCACTAGCTGGGAATAAGTGACTAGGCAATAAGTGTAGATGTATGGATATTCTCTAATGCTCCTGGTTTACAATAAATCTTCGATTTGGAATGATGTGTAATGCTGCTGGTTTATTACAAATCTGGGCTTGTTTTAGTTGTTAGAATTGTATGCATAAAATGGAATTGAAGGATTTTATTTTTTTTAATTCCTAATTAGTTAGTACTAGCGTGGGAGTGAAATGGAGCGCTACTAGTATTCAGGATACTAGTAGCGTGTGGTACTATAGACGCGCTACTACTATTTCGTTAGTAGTAGCGCGGGTGACATCCGTGCTACTAGTAAAATGCTAGTAGTAGCGCGGTTTTACCCCGCGCTACTACTAACTATTAGCTGTAGCGCGATACTAGTAGCGCGGGTACCCGCGCTGCTAGTAGCCATTTTACCTGCGCTGCTGGTAGCCTTTTTCCTAGTAGTGTTGGGGGGCAAGGCACCCCCTTGGCCGCCGCCCCCCTAGGAGATTGGATCTCCTAGGGCCAGCGCCCCCCCCCTAGGCACCCTATATAAAGTGGGGGGAGGGAGGGCTGCGCACCCAAGCCCCTGGCCTCTCCCTCTCCCTCCCGTGACACTCCTCCGTCTCCCTACGCTTGGCGAAGCCCTGCCGAGATCACCGTTGCTTCCACCACCACGCCGTCGTGCTGCTGGATCTTCATCAACCTCTCCTTCCCCCTTGCTGGATCAAGTTGGAGGAGACGTCTTCCCAACCGTACGTGTGTTGAACGCGGAGGTGATGTCCGTTCGGCACTTGGTCATCGGTGATTTGAATCACGTCGAGTACGACTCCATCATCCCCGTTCTCTTGAACGCTTCCGCTCGTGATCTACAAGGGTATGTAGATGCACTCCTCTCTCCCTCGTTGCTAGATGACTCCATAGATTGATCTTGGTGATGCGTAGAAAATTTTAAAATTCTGCTACGTTCCCCAACACCCTCCCCCTTGCTCCTTTATATACGGGGGCAGGGGGCACCCCATAGACACAACAATTGATCATTGATCTCTTAGCCGTGTGCGGTGCCCCCTCCACCATAATCCACCTCGATCATATCGTAGCAGTGCTTAGGCGAAGCCCTGCGTCGGTAGCATCACCATCATCGTCACCACACCGTCGTGCTGACGAAACTCTCTTGTGAAGATTTGCTGGATCGGAGCTCGCGGGACGTCATCGAGTTGAACGTGTGCAAAACTCGGAGGTGCCGTGCGTTCGGTACTTGGATCAGTCGGGTCGTGAAAACGTACGACTACATCAACCGTGTTGTGCTAACGCTTCCGCATTCGGTCTACGAGGGTACGTAGACACACTCTCCCCTCTCGTTGCTATGCATCACCATGATCCTGTGTGTGCGTAGATTTTTTTTTTGAAATTACTACGTTTCCCAACACCATCAACCTGACGATGAAGAAACTTTAGCTAATTCCGATCTCGAGATCCTGGAGAATCCACCTGACGTAGTCAAAGACAAACGTCCTGCCCCAATCACTATCATGCCCACGGACCAACGTGAATTACTTGCCGGCCTCTGCAACTACATCATGTCGATCGATGATGCTGGGTGTTTAGATTAAGTATCATGTATCAATATTTAATGTGTGCATGTGCATTATTATTCTGAAATACCATCCAAATTTTAGGAAGGAATGGGTCCAAAGCTCGACACCCCATCCAATGGGCTTAAATCTTAAGAAACTTCAGTGCATACTTAACATGAAGCAGCCTATGAACAATGATTGCTTCAACACCGTCATGTGTATACTGGCATGTGACGAGGGAGTATTGTTCACAGACCCTCCTATACATTACATGGATCTAAGATGTTGTGTAAGTTATTGTAACTCTTCATTCTATGTGGCATTACTATCAACATGTTGAAACAATATTTCTTTTTTTACTTAGTCCATGATGCTAGAGTCAACACGAGGTCAAAAGTTTTGCGAGAAGGAAACTATCCAGACGTTGGCAACATTATTTGATAGCTGGCCTGGGATAGACAACGACATCTCATCGTGCAACATGGTAAGTAAAGTATTTTGTCTATTTTTATTATGGTTTATTATTGTTTCAATAGCTTCACTTGTAGATTTATCTTTCCTATGCATCCATCGGCCGATACATCTTGTATGTCATCGACAAAGAGGTACGTCGTCTATATATTATGGACCCTATTCAAACATCACAATCGTCAAAAGGTAACAATTTGAGGCATGCACTAAAATTAAAAAGTTTCGCAAGGAATTTCAAAGAAGCACTCGAAATAAACCTGCCTGGTTGGAATTTCGATATATCTAAATGGCAACATTTATTTCCATTTGGTATTCCAACGAGTATAGATGGGTAATGAATTCATAATAAAAACATGTATTTTTGTTATCATTATATTCTTTATATTATTAATTTAAAAAAATGCAGGAATGTGTCTGGCTATTTAGTTTTTCATTTTATGATCTGGTGGGACGGTAAAGAATTGGTGAAGCCGGTTTGTGCGGTGAGTATTATCTGTTACATGTTTTATACTAACTATATATATATTTTGTTTGTGCAGGATGGGTATGAGTTGAGAAAGCAGTTTTCATTATACTTGCTAAAACATCGTGGGAACGAAGCTAAAGGCAACTTTCTCGATATTGTGAAAGAATTTCTTAAACGCATCATCTAGATATTGATAGTTTTGTAATGAATATTAAGATCGAACATCACTCGATTTGTTACATGGACATGTCGTTAATCTTTCTTTTTGTTATCAATTTACATTGCAAAAATGGGTTTCAATTATTCAATAATTTTGTTTGTACGTGTGACATTTAGCATGCAACTCTTACAAACTATTTTAAGAGCTCGTGGCAACGCACAGTCATTCTACTACTAGTGGAAGTAAAAATCTATTTTTCATGACTAATCTCTTCGTAAACATTTTTGTGCAAACTCATATTCTCTTACCAAGTGTTTACCAAACAGGCTGTGTTGTTACCCTAGGGTAAATAACTCGGCGAGACGACCAAGACTAGACCTACCTCCCCCCTCCCGCCGCCGTTCTGATCCATGTTCGCCGCCGGTAGATCTGTGTCAATTTGCTTCGATTTTGATCCAATTTTGTCCTTGTTTCTTTTCAATCTGCAACGTCTGACCCACCCAGGAGAGCAGGGTCATGCGGAGTAGATCATCGGAGAGTCGGAGATGAGCGGCGGCGCCAGGCGGTTCGTAAATCTGGGGGTGTATGACCAGCTGAAACGCGTCTATTCGCTGCGGCGCCTGGACCTCTCCAAGATGGAATTTTTTCACCAATCGGCAGAAGAGACGGCCGCGCATGCGAAGGTGGTGCCAAGACTGACGCCCGCCAAGGCCTGGGCGCCCAACAGGAGAAGAAGCTTCAAGGCTGCTTTGGCGGCGGCGGAGGCGGCGGCGCCCAAGATCAAGTCTCCAAAAAGCCAGGTAACCATGAGGCCGCCGGTAGTCTCGTCCTCCCTGCCGACCAATCATGTCATTCATTTCTTCCCCACCGCGTCGGAGAACAAGGTCATCTTGGGGGACCGCGCCAACAACCTGCTCCGCTTTGACGCGGGCGAGCACCGCCGCTGCATCGACAGCATGCCAAACCTCCACCAGCACAAGGACTCGCCGCTGGCCATCGCCGTCCATCCGTCGGCCTTGCACCTCCATGACGGCGAAGACGCGGGCGACCTCTACATCATCGATCAGGTCCTACATCCGGACACGGCGGAATCGCGGCCGCAGTTCGAGGCCCTGCTGTGGAGGGGGCGCCGCCCGTCCGCCGCATGTCGCAGGTCCTGGCACTGCGACATCCTCCCACTGCCCCCGTGGATCATCCACCACAAGCACGCCTTGGTCTACGGGCACGCCCTTGTCGGCGGTGACACCATCTGCTTCTCCATCTCCGGCGCAGAGGGCACCGGCACCTACTGCTTCCACACCGCGACTCGCGAGTGGAGCAAGGCCGGCGACTGGATCATGCCGTTCAATGGCAAAGCCGAGTACGTCCCGGAGCTCGGGCTCTGGTTTGGCCTCTCACGCCGCCTCCCCATCGCTGTCGACCTCTCCGGCGTTGTCAGAGGGGAGGAGCCGCCGCCAGAGAAGTTGCGGATCTGGGAGGATGATGACCTGCCAGAGGAGTGGCAGCCGAATGAACTGTGGGACTCCAAGATCATCAGCCTCGGCTCAGGCAGGTTCCTCTTTGCTGACTTCTTTAGTGACATGAAATTCGACAAGGACAGCAGCGAGATGGTTCCTGGCCAGCAATTTGCCCTCTTTACTGGTATGGAGGTAGTGTACGGCAATGGCAATGGCAATGGCGCCAACAAAGACAGTTTCAACTACAATAGTGGCAACAATGGTACCGGCAAAGACGATGGCACCAATGCCAACAACGGCAGCAAAGGCAAAGGGACGATTCGTGGCCTTCGTATGATTAAGCACAAGTCCAAACGCTACATGTTTAAGAAGCAGCTGAGCATCGAGGCGGTGCTCTGAATGATTAAGGAGATATCAGTTCAGTTTACTCTTGCTGATCTTTGTTTCTGCTCCCTGTTTACAGCAAGTAGTGCTGACTCTAGTGTTAAGTCAAACTTAATTAGTAGGTACAGTACCATCCTGTGGTATGATGAAACGCACTGTAAATTGTACCTCCCTGGTGTTATTCTGGAGCATCCCAGCTAGTACTCAGATTTGCCGCTGACCAAATAATTTGTTTGATGGCAGTTTTCGAACTGTTGTGCTAGTGTTAAGCTAGCTGAAGTAATTTTGGCAAAAGAAAACAAAATTGGGAGCTGGAGTAGAGATGCTGGTCATTTGCCAATATGACTGGTGGGATATTCAGGAATTTTGGAGATTTTTTTTCCTTTGTATTTATGGGTGATATCTCCTTAATTTAAGGTAACTACAGTGTGCTTATGGACAAAAGTTTTTGCTTCAAAAAGGGAATTACAGCAGTTTGGTTATTGGCTTGAATGCTGAATGACTTCTTTTTGTTCATTTCTTTAATTTAGGTTTAAATAGGACACATGATCAAGGTAGATTAGATGATGGACGTAAATAAAAATGTGAGAAACAAATGACCTATGTTAGAGGCCTTCTAATTTAACACACCCATGCATTGCAAGAATTCTCGATGGCCAACAAACGAACGGCGGAACAGCTCCAGCCATGGACTCGAAGGCATTGCAACTAGACTAAATACTTGAAATAACTTGCAGATAAGCAGCTGTTTGATATACAACTGTAATGAGGTGTCTAGACGCCAGCAAACGTCTTCCATGAAGTACAAGCTCTTCATCTTTAAGTCACTTGGAAACATCTTCAACCCCTCGATTTCATGGCAGAATGCCCATTCCCTGCAAATTCAGAAAAACAAAACATAGAGCAGGTTTTGGATTATTGATCAACTACATTCTCGTTTATGCATATAGGGATAACAGTCTACAGTCTGCCTTTCTGTAATCACTACACTACCAAGACTGAATATTTTCAGATAGAAATGAGATTCTGAACACAACATCCCAGTGAGATAATAAGGAAATAAGGAGTATATTAACTTTCAGGTTGAAAAGAATGTCTTACTCGTGGTAAGAACTGCAAGTACTCATCATATAAACATAGAGAAAGGGACTCCACGATTTCTAGATCATTAAGGAACCTCCTGAACTTTCACAACATACGCCTGTTAAGTCGGTCGTTATTCTTGTCACTTAGCTATATCAACAGCGGCAGCATTTTGAGTTCAGGGCTTGGCTTCCAAATGCACTCATCAGGACATTTGATTGCCAAATGAAATGCATGCATCCAGTGCAAATGTCTCGCATTGCATCAGGACATACATCACCAACAACACCTATCACCTCACAACGCAACAACGCAACAAATATTCCAGGAAAAGGCAACACTGATGTCCACGGTAGGGTTTCTCAGTTTTGCATGTTGTACCTCAGGCCAAAAAACAAAGAGATAGTACTGCTAATTTGCTAAATTCTAGCTACTGAAATTTTCAAGAAAACCGGGCTACTCCACTACGACGCTCCTCCCTCGATCCACAACGAGCTCCAGATCAGCGAACCAGAGTTTCAGCAGCGACTTCTCTCTGGCGATGCTCACGAATTTCGGCTTCAGATCCTCGATGCTCTGCTGCATCGTCAGGATCTCAGCCTCATGCCTGAACTTGTCCTCCAACAGCATTTCGGCGGCATGGATGAGCTCCTGCCTCCGCCTTTCGGCTTCGGCGTTTGCCTCCTCCAGCTCCTTCACATGATCCTCCACTAGGGATTTCTCTTCAGAAACTTTCTCCAGCTCATGACCGGCGATCCGGATCGTCTCTTGCAGCTTACCCATCTGTGCTCTGTTGGTGAGCCTCTCCCGCAGCAGCTTCTTGTACACGGCGGTAAGCTCTTGAATGTACTTGCTGATCTCGGCCTTGCTCTCGGATAGTTTGTCGTCGAAATGCAGTCTTGCCGAAGCCATTTCTTCCTTCAGATTGACAATTTCAGATTCCAGTTCCTTGTTTTGTTCCAACAGCCTAGAGTGCTCTTCTGACAAAGTTGCGGCGTCTTCGAGCCTCCTTTTGAGACTGTCAATCTCCACTTGTGAATACTGTAGCTTCTCCCTAATCAACGTGAGATCTCCCTCGGTATGTGTAATCTTTGTAGCTTGATCGGTACCATTTCCGTTTTCCTTATAATCGCAATGGCACCTCAAGCTCTTCTTCTCGAAAACCTCGAGCTTTTCGTTTGCATCAAGCAGCTTCCGGTTCGCAGCATTGAGATCGTCCTCAAGCTCGAGAACCCTCTGGTGCAATGTGTAGGCAAAGCCATCATCCTCGCCATCTTCAGACTTCATGTCGGATTCTGACTCTGAAGCCGACTCAGGCTCCTTCCTTGAGGATGGTGAATCATTTCTCTTGTTGCTCAGAAAGAAGTCGAAACCGCCAGCTCTAGGGCTCTGCTCCCTTGTCCAGGACCTCTGTGGCTCCGAAGAAACCGGCTCCATAGATGGACGCTTCTCTGCCTGAACATAAACCTCCAGGCAATTCCAGTCGGTGCCATTGAAAACTGCTTTGACATAGTTACTCCAGGACATATCGTCATCGATAGGCACCATGATGAAGTGCCGATGAGCGCCACCACCGACATTCGCCCTTCCCTGTGCACGAACAATGTGTGTCGTAGGTTCCAGCCCGAGCTTCTTGTACACGGCGCCAATGAGCTCACTGTATGTGGGTGATTCCTTGAGCCATATACCCTGCTCGGAGAGGTCCCCGAATTCGACCCCATTTGGACCCTTCACCAGCTCCCCGCCGCTGTAAACTCGCACGAATTTGTCCATTGCCCCTGCCAAACACAAATGCACCCATTTCAAAGTATGCCCAAACTTACAATGCAAAAGTTACTAACCAAGAATTATGATGCATGAGCATGTCATAGCTCGTTATAACAAAAGAAAGTTCCGAGTTCGTTCGCCGAATCAGGCGCCGTGATAACTAGAGGAGTCACCATTGCCTAGAACCACTCCAAGGACAAGAAAGAAAAGAACAAAGATTCCTTTTTTTAAAACAAAAGGAACTACTCCCTCCTATCCATATTAATTGACACTCGCTTAGTACAACTTTGTGCATTTTTTATTTTATTTTTTAGAAAAGAAGGATTACCCCCGACCTCTGCATCTGAGCGATGTATGCAGCCATTTTATTAATTATTCACAAAGACCTTATAAAGTAGTACATCAGGTAGTCTGAAGTCACCATCCTAGCAACATCTGTCGCTATTTCTATCCACTTGATGAAGGTGTGCCGATAGTCCGAGCCTAATACCAAACAGACATCGCACAAATGCCTAACATCTAAAACCGGAGGCCCCAACCAAGCCACATACTGGGTTTGGGGTATACACCAGTCCGACGCACTCTCATGTGCCGTCGCCGCCATCTTCCACCAATCCATCTTCAGAGCAAAAACTAACGCACCGACCTTTCCAGGCCTCTCTGCCATCGACGCCACCATGACGCCAGACAGCGTCCTTCTCCTGCGTGAGTCCATCTCCTCGCATCGGACACCGAATCCCCATTGTGCCACGCCGCCGAGATCCGCCGTCTTTGATGTGGTAAATGAAAAACCGCTCCACCACTTGTCTCCTCCATCCAGCCGCTGCTCCAAAAACAATGCCCCCATGAGGGAGAATGACGCCTAAAGTGTCGCCATCGTTCGATCCGGGAACCCCGGGTCTATGTTTTCACCCGGAGCAGCGCAAGAGAGTCGACGGTAGCTACATTGGCGATGTCTTCATCAAGATAACGATGCGAAAACGCCGCCATCGTCAGCCCTGACCGAAGTCATAGCATGGTTTTCACCGACAACATCGTCTCCCACTCGATGCCGGGACTGGACGTGTGATGCCACAACCAGCTGGCCGACCACCTCCAGCGAAGGAAGTAGCCACCACCGCCGCGCCCAGGGCCACATAGACGACGTTTTGTCTTAGGTTCTCCGTTGCTGATAACTAGAGGAGTCACCATTGCCTAGAACCACTCCAAGGACAAGAAAGAAAAGAACAAGGGTTCCTTTTTTAAAAAACAAAAGGAACTACTCCCTCCGATCCATATTAATTGACACTCGCTTAGTACAACTTTGTGCATTTTTTATTTTATTTTTTAGAAAAGAAGAATTACCCCCGACCTCTGCATTTGAGCGATGCATGCAGCCATTTTATTAATTATTCACAAAGACCTTACAAAGTAGTACATCAGGTAGTCTGAAGTCACCATCCTAGCAACATCTGTCGCTATTTCTATCCACTTGATGAAGGTGTGCTGATAGTCCGAGCCTAATACCAAACAGACATCGCACAAATGCCTAACATCTAAAACCGGAGGCCCCAACCAAGCCACATACTGGGTTTGGGGTATACACCAGTCCGACACACTCTCATGTGTCGTCGCCGCCATCTTCCACCAATCCATCTTCAGAGCAAAAACTAACGCACCGACCTTTCCAGGCCTCTCTGCCATCGACGCTACACTACCGGAATCGCACCTTATGCCGACGGCCAGGGCCGTCGGCATAGCCCTGAATGGCCGTCGGGACAGGCCTATGCCGACGGCCCCCGTCGGCATAGGGCCGTCGGCGTAGCCAGGAATGCCGTCGGCATAGAAAGGCCGTCGGCATAAGGCCTATCCCGACGGTGTCCGTACATCTATGCCGACGGCCACGGCCGTCGGCAACGTTATCGCCTAACGGCGGCCGCCGTCAAGTCTGCCCAACGACTTGTCTCCACGTGGAACCCCTATGCCGACGGCCTAGCCGTCGGCTTAGTCGAAAACTGTGCCGACGGCTAGACCGTCGGCATAGATGTGCCACGTGCCGACCGGCCGCTGCTCGTGGGCCAGGGCTATGCCGACGGCCCAGCCGTCGGCATAGTTTGAAATTAAGCCGACGGCCTATCCGTCGGCATAGTCCTTCAAACAGAGATCCCAGTTGCTGACACGTGGGCACCTATGCCGACGGCCAGGCCGTCGGCACAGTTTTAAACTAAGCCGACGGCTAGGCCGTCGGCATAGGTGCCCACGTGTCGGCAACTTGGAGCTGACGCTGGCCCTATGCCGACGGCCTAGCCGTCGACATAGTTTGCTTTTAATTTTTTTTTCTGTTTGTTTTCAAATCAGTTCAATTCAAATAACATCACATATATAACAGCACATATCAGCAGCACATATCAACGAACGTAAGCATAAGCATCATCACAATAATAGATCATCATCACACAAGCATAAGCATATCAACGAATGTAAGCATAAGCATAAGCATCATCACACAAGTCATCTAAATGATCATCACCACACACAAGTCATCTCAAGCATCATCGCCACACAAGGATCATCGAGCACCGCGGAGGTCGTCACCGCCAAGACGGCCAAAGCCCAGGTCGTCAGTGCTAGCGGCAGCGCTACCGCCAAGACCGCCTCCGCCTCCGCCTCCGTGGATCGGAGTGGTCGGGCTCCGTGTCTCCGGAGTGCTGCGAAGACCGCCGCCAACGGTAGATCCACATGTTCCCTGGATGTTGAAAAGACATATGCACGAGATATATGACTGTGTTGAAAGGCATGACATGCTTTGGGTGAATAGATTGGGGATGAACTAACCGGCGAGGGGCCAGCGTTCTGTGCCACAAACTCCTCAAAGCTCATCAGCATTGGTTGTGCTGGAGGGCATTGTGCTGGAGGGAACTGAGGACATCTGCCGGCCGCCATATCCTGAAAAGCCTGCTGCATCTGGCTATCCCTCTGCACTTGGTGTTCATAAAGCCTCTGATGCCACGCCATGGTCTCCTGGCGTGTGTACTCCATGTATGCCTACGGTATGACATGATGAAACTCATAAAACTACTAAATGCGGAAAATGAAGTGAGCAATGAAGATAAGAGGGAAAATACTTACAGATTGTTGCGCCTGAAAGAGGGACTGTGTACTAGTCACTGGCTAGCTCGTGCGCTGGCTCAGGCTCGGGTCGATCCGACGAAGCTGTGTGTAGGAGATACTAGGAGTGATCACAGCATCGAGAACCGCCTCCCGACCGTGCTCCTTGGGCCCCATGCTCACCACCGCCCTGTCGTCCAGAGGCGCCGCAATGGGGTCAGGTGTGTCAGGATGCAACTTCAGATACGCTTCAGAGTAGGCCTGCTTCCTCCCCGCGGTCTTCTTGCCGTAGTACTGGGGCTCGCCAGGCTTGGAGTCCTTCCGCGTATGGGCGATCTCCCACGCCTGCATGTCTGAGAGCGGCCGCTTCAGTTTCTCCTCCTGCACCACCAAACAGAGGTTAGTCATACATAAGAAAGTGATGGTAAATAGAAGAAGAAGAATGTTTAATGGGGTTAGTCATACATTAACTGCCTTGTGGAGATAGTGGTTTCGGTTTCCCTGAGCATGTACTCCCTCCGTCCCTCGGTTAGCCTTATTTTTGGTTCTCATAGCCGCCCAGGCTCCAGCCTCATCACACCAAAGATCCACCAGTGCCGCCCAGGACTCGTCTTTTCCATAACACCAATTTGGACACACCTACATAATAAAAGCATAATGGCATGTAGGTGTGTCCAAATTGGTGTTATGGAAGCATAAAGCATAAAACATAATGTACCACAAGGTAATGAAAGCATAATGAAAGCATAATGAAAAATCTTTTATACTTACCGCCAAGAACTCGGGCCTCTCCAAGGTAATGCCCATCCTCCGTGCTTCTTCCTTGGTCATCTTCACACCAAGATAGTTGTGGTAGTATGTGGAGATGGCCACATAGCGCACCTCATACTGCACCTGGCGGGCCTTCTTCTTGCATTGGCGCAGCACAATCTGGTCCGCTCTAGCCCTGTGCTCCGGAAGAACTCGATAGAATTTCTACAATCATGCATGAAACAAGAATGGGAGAAGCCATGAGTTAAATCATTCATGAAACTAGAATGGACTTGTGCTTCTGAAGAGAACTCACCCAGAAGTAGTGATCACGGCCTTGGCATGGGTCTCATGGTCCGCGTGACGGGCCGCTTCCCAGTGGTCCCAGCTCGTGGCCAAAACCCGACGGTCCGGCTGCCTGACTGGATCAGGACAGTACAACCCCGACCAATATAACTTCAGCAAGACGGTGATGAGGCCGTTGGGAATACGGACCCCTTTAGAATATATCCAGTTGCTGCAAAAGAATGAACTATTAGCATGTCACAAGAAAAATAAATAACAACCGGAATAAGCATGTGACAAGCAACATAATGAACCACTTACTCTTTTCCCGTGGGCTCAATGAGCCACTTCTGCTCCTCAGTAGCAGGAACCTGCTTTGGTAGCTTTGCGTTGCCATGCAGCCACCCCTTCGTGTCAACCCCCTTCCCGTCACCACCATCATCCCCGCCACCACCCTCCTCCTCGCCTGCCTCCCCCTCCCCAACCTCCTCCCCAACCTCCTCCTCCTCCTCCTCCTCCTCCTCCTCGCCTGCCTCCTCCTCCACCTCCTCCTCCTCCTCCTCCTCCTCGCCTGCCTCACTAGAGGAGGGTATCTCACTAGAGGAGGGCCTCGAAGACAACACCCCTAAGTCGGTGAGGGTGCGCTCTTTCTGGCCGCGACCCCCTGTAGTGGCTCTCCCCCCAGCACCTCGTCCTCTAGAGGCTCTCCCCCCGCCCCCTCCTCCTCTAGGGGCACCTCTCCCTCGACCTCCCTGTGAGGAGTCATCGTCAAGTAGCCGAGGGGGAGGATTACGTGCTCGACCACTCCGACTAGGCAGGCCGACGACCTTGCGTAGGAAACCCATGCCGTCGGCCTTCCCCTTGCCCATGTTCCACGAACCTGCATTGAAAAGAGAAAAAGCAATTAGTAAATTAATGAAATGAAGGAAAAGGCATGATAATAAACACATTAATAAAAATGCATAAAAAGGCATATTCCTAAACTATAGAAAAAAATACTTGAAACGTACATCTGCTAGAACCCATATGAATCATCACTATTGTAACCTCTTTCTCGGTCCGTCTCATCATCACTATCAATCATATCATCTTCGTTGTCCGACGGAGGTGGAGGCTCTTCCTCGTCGTCAGCGTCTTCGTTTAACTTTTCTAGCATAAGTATGTCATTTTCATTGACAATGGTCTCACCATCATTCCGTGCATCGTCGACGTTTGGGTCCACATCATCATCACCCAATGGTCTAGCGTCATCGTTTCTAACCACATCATCATCATCATCATCAGGTTGCTCTTGATAGAACACTCCCTCGTATGTCATGGGGTTAATGTTGTAGTAATCGTCTTCATTCGGGTCTGGTAGCTTACCATGTGGCGACACCTTGAACACAACTTCCCAACCCTTTAGATACACTTTCTGGCATGGGTAAGGCAGATAATATACTTGTGTAGCTTGGGTAGCCGCAATGAAGAGATCGGCTCCGGCATAGACGGTTGATGGTTTAACTTCGACCAAACCAATGGAAGGCGTATGTTTTACCCCCTCCTGCGGATCGAACCATCGGCATTTGAACACAGGCAGACTTAGGGTCTCACGCCCCTGGCGGAATTTAACCTCGTATATATTTTGTACCCTTCCGTAGTAGTCTACTGAATTTTGACCGGGGGTGTACACTCCAGTATTTATAGTTTTGGGATCGGGGCGGCTGTTTTGGTGCTCCTCTGTATGGAAGCGATACCCATTCACATCATACTTTTTACATGTCACGACAGCAGGGTCAAAACCCATGGAAACCCATCTCAATTCATCATCCATAGATATGTTCGGATCTTTTCCCTACAAGTATAATGGAAATTGTTGCGTGCATTAGTTCGGTTAACTAATAAATGTTGAAGTAGGTATTTAATAGGGGATTGTGGAAAATTACTTTCTTCATGAACCAAGCAACAAAATTTTTACGTCCAGGGTTTCCATGACGGAGAAGAGTAAGTGCCTCCGCCTCAGTAGGAGGATTCACTCCCGTCCATTCCTCTTGAACGAAATCACTAAAAAAAGATAAGCGGTGTTAGACCGGGACTAAGTGAACATGAAACATGATGATGTGGAAGACATAAAGGAATGGTGTAGTGGTATTACCTCATCCACACTTCCTCAACTTCCTTGATGTTGTGCAAGATATAGAACATGAGGTCCTCCCACTCTTGTCGTGGCATGTTATAAGATTTCGAGGCCCCAGCCCTCCCACCTTGTGCGTTGAATAGATCGAGCCTGGGTTGATACTTGGGCTCTTCTATATTGTATCGAGGCACCTTGTTATGCAGATGGGGAACATGGTCTGGATAGTATGATGTCCTGAGGTCTGACACCTCCTCTAGGATAACTGCCTCAACAATGGAAGCTTCAATCTTAGCTTTGTTTCCACATTTCCATCGGAGATGCTTGTTCTGCCTCTCAGGGCTGTACTGCCAGCAATTTTGCACAGGGCCCCCCAACAATACCTCGTTCGCGAGGTGCAGAATGAGATGTGTCATCGGAGTAAAGAAGCCTGGCGGAAAGATCTTCTCTAGCTTGACTATCAACTCCGGTGCCTTCTTATGCAATTTTTCAATCACCTCTTTACTTACTTCTTTAGCACAGAGCGTGCGGAAGAAATGGCTAAGCTCGGCAAGCACTCGCCAGACATGCTCGGGGACATAGCCTCAACCATCACCGGCATTATCCGCTCAATCCATACATGGTAGTCATGACTCTTCAGGCCGGTCACTTTGCCCGTTGAAAGATTGACTCCCTTACTTATATTTGATGCATAACCATCGGTGAACTTCAAAATTTGTTTCAGCCAGATAAGTACTTCTTTTTTTTCTGGCGGTTTAAGGACAAAGTCAGCATCTGGCTTGAACCAGTTTTTACGACCGCCTGTGGGAGGCTTCATGTTCAGGCGTGGTCTATCACAAATTCTCTGTTGATCGGCTCTAGCTTTTACGTTATCCTTCGTCTTATCAGGAATGTTGAGGATTGTGTGGAAAAGTGACTCTGCCACATTCTTTTCGGTGTGCATCACATCAATATTGTAAGGAAGTTTGAGGTCCTTGAAATAGGGAAGCTGCGAGAAGGGGGTAATGTGCGTCCAGTTGTGCGTCTCACCATATCCCTCGAAGCCTTTGGCTTTGCCTTTGCCTTTGCCTTTGACTTTAGGCTTGAGAGCTTTTAGTTGAGCAAGAACATCTGCCCCCGAAATTGTTGGAATCTCGGTTACTTCATGAACAACCCGGCCTTTCGTGAAGTTCTTCTTGTCTTCCCTGTCTGGATGGTCTGGAGGGAGGAACTGTCGATGCAGGTCAAAGGCTACATACTTGCCACCCTTACTCAGCCAAATCATTCGTAGAGCCTGCATGCACACTGGGCATGGCATCTTACCACTTGTACACCATCCGCAGAATAGAGCATAGCCGGGAGGGGCGGAGAGGGTCGCGGTGGCGACATGGGTCCGGGTGGCGAGGCTGACGGCGGCGGTGCAAGGAGGTGGGCGGAGAGCGTGGCGGCGGCGGCGGCGGAGAGGGCTGAGCGGCGGCGTAGCGTGGCGGGTCGGGGGTGCGATGGGGAATGAGTGGAGGGGGTTCGCCCCGCGGGTGGATAAGGCAGCCTATGCCGACGGCTAAGCCGTCGGCATATGTGAGGAGGCCACATGGCACCTATGCCGACGGCCTAGCCGTAGGCATACTTTTTTATTAATTTTTTTATTTTTTATTACCCACGTCACTGATCCGCGTAACGCCTACCGTATGGCCGCATCTATGCCGACGGCTTTGCCGTCGGCATAGTTTTATTTTCCTTTTTTATTTTATATAATTTTTTTAATGTTTTCTTATAGTTATATATTTATTCTTTTTTATTTTATATAGATTTTTAAATTTTTTTATAGTTATAATTTTCCTTTTTTATGTATTATTATTTCATATAGATTTTTTATTTTTTTAAACCGCTCAGCCCTCTCCTCTCCCGGAACCACACAGAGGGGAGGGGAGGCGCCGAATTCGAGCAGCTTCGTCCGCCAAGGCCGTGGCCTGGTCGCGGGTATGGGAGCGCCATGGCTGCCCTCGATCGCGTGCTCGATCTGGAGCTTAGTTCGTCAGGTGAGTGAAGGGGGAGGGGGTCGTCAACGGTGAGGGTGGGGGTGGGGGCGGGGTAGTTTAGTTCGTCAGGTGAGTGAAGGGGGGGGTCATCGACAGAGGGACACCTGGGAGCAACATCCGGGCCAAACCCAATGCTACATATCCACACCGTGTAGACCCGACACGTCCGTTTCCCCCCTCCCGGTGCCGGCGGCGGCGCCGTCCGTTAGGGGGGCCACACCCCGAAGATGCGTGCCGCCTCTTCGGACATGCCACAACACCACCCTGCTTGTATGAGGGCCCGGTACGACACTCCGGTGGCATTGCTACCCCCTAGGGACCCCGTCCCGCCTAACCCTGGAGCGGTTGACCACGAGATCTAGCCCTTTGACTTCCTACGGACGGGCTTTGACTAGTGGACCTCTCCACCCGGTTGTGTCGGGTCGGCCCAGAGGGACACCGGGGAGCAACATCTGGGCCAAACCCACAGCTAAATCCACTCCGTGTAGACCCGATGCGGTAGTTTCCCCACTCCAGGTGCCGGCGGCGGCGCCGTCCGTGAGGGGCCCCACGCACCGGAGACGCGTGCGGCCTCTTCGGACATGCCACAACACCACCCCACATGTATGAGGCGCGGTACGACACTCCGGTGGCATTGCTACCCCCTAGGGACCCCGTCCCGCCTAACCCTGGAGCGGTTGACCACGAGATCTAGCCCTTTGACTTCCTACGGACGAGCTTTGACTAGTGGACCTCTCCACCCGGTTGTGTCGGGTCGGCCCAGAGGGACACCGGGGAGCAACATCTGGGCCAAACCCACATCTAAATCCACTCCGTGTAGACCCGATGCGGTAGTTTCCCCACTCCAGGTGCCGGCGGCGGCGCCGTCCGTGAGGGGGGCCACGCACCGGAGACGCGTGCGGCCTCTTCGGACGTGCCACAACACCACCCCACATGTATGAGGCGCGGTACGACGCTCCGGTGGCATTGCTACCCCCCAGGGCCGCCGTCCCGCCTAACCCTGTAGCGTTTGACCACGGGATCTGGCCCTTTGACTTTGCACGGACGGGCTTTGACCAGCGGACCTCCCCACCCGGTTGTGTTCGGTCAGCCCATAGGTACACTTTGGAGCAACATCCGGGCCAGACCCACAACAAGATCCCCTCCGTGTAGACCCGCCGCGTCCGTTTCCCCCCTCCAGGTGCCGGTGGCGGCGCCGTCCGTGAAGGGGGGCACATCCCGGAGACGTGTGCCGCCTCTTCGGACATGCCACCACACCACCCCGCATGTATGAGGGCCCGGTGCGACGCTCCGGTGGCATTGCTACCCCCAGGGCCCCCGTCCCGCCTAACCCTGTAGCGTTTGACCACGGGATCTAGCCCTTTGACTTTGCACGGACGGGCTTTGACCAGCGGACCTCCCCACCCGGTTGTGTTCGGTCAGCCCATAGGTACACTTTGGAGCAACATCCGGGCCAGACCCACAACAAGACCCCCTCCGTGTAGACCCGACGCGTCCGTTTCCCCCCTCCAGGTGCCGGCGGTGGCGCCGTCCGTGAGGGGGGGCACACCCCGGAGACGTGTGCCGCCTCTTCGGACATGCCACCACACCATCCCGCATGTATGAGGGCCCGGTGCGACGCTTCGGTGGCATTGCTACCCCCCAGGTCCCCCGTCCCGCCTAACCCTGTAGCGTTTGACCACGGGATATAGCCCTTTGACTTTGCACGGACGGGCTTTGACCAGTGGACCTCCCCACCCGGTTGTGTTAGGTCAGCCCATAGGAACACTTTGGAGCAACATCCGGGCCAGACCCACAACAAGATCCCCTCCGTGTAGATCCAACGCGTCCGTGAGGGGGGGGGCACACCCCGGAGACGTGTGCCGCCTCTTCGGACATGCCACCACACCACCCCGCATGTATGAGGGGCCGGTGCGACGCTCCAGTGGCATTGCTACCCCCCAGGGCCCCGTCCCGCCTAACCCTGGAGCGGTTGACCACGAGATCTAGCCCTTTGACTTTCCACAGACGTGCTTTGACCAGTGGGCCTCTCCACCCGGTTGTGTCAGGTCAGCACAGAGGGACACCCGGGAGCAACATTCGGGGCCAAACCGACAGCTACATCCCCTCCGTGTAGACCCGATGCGTCCGTTTCCCCCCTCCAGGTGCCGGCGGCGGCACCGTCCGTTAGGGGGACCACGCCCCGGAGATGTGTGCCGCCTCTTCGGACATGCCACAACACCACCCGGTTGTGGTAGGTCATCCGATATATATAAACACTTGGAGCAAAGTCCCCTTCGTATAGACCCGATGCAGCTGTTCCCCATTCCAGTTGCCGGCTGGCGGCTGCACCGTTCGTGAGGGGGGTCACACCGCTCTGTACAGAACCGAAAAATAATGTAGGTATGCTTATTAACACATACGGTATGTAAGTTAGTTAAATAATAATAATAAAGAAAACAGTGAAGAAAAAGAAAAAAAAACTATATGTATGCTTATTAACACATACTATATGTATGCTTATTAACACATACTGTATGCTTAATAATAATAATAATACTATACGGAAAAAAAGAAAAAAAGAAAAAAAACCTATGCCGACGGCAAAGCCGTCGGCATAGCTGCGGCCAGGGCAGATGGACAGCGCCGCGGATCGATGACGTGTCAGATATGCCGACGGCTGCCGTCGGCATAGGTCCTGGTCGGTGCGCTCCGGATCGGTGACGTGTCACCCGTATCTATGCCGACGGCCGCCCGTCACGGCTGTCGGCATAGATTTGACGGCGTTAGCCAGCCGTGATGCCCGTTGTCGGCGGGCCCGCATCTATGCCGACGGCCTATATATGCCGACGGCAGCTGTAGGCGTAGTCTTGGATAAACCGACGGATGTTGTGTGCCGACGGCTGCTGTCGGCGTAGACGTGGATAGCCCGACGGCCATTGTACGCCGACGGCCAGGAGCTAGCTGTCGGCATAGCTCGGACTAGGCCGACGGTTGCCGTCGGCATATATTTGGCTGTCGGCTTAGAGCCCTGTTCCGGTAGTGCCACCATGACGCCAGACAGCGTCCTCCTCCTGCGTGAGTCCATCTCCTCGCATCGGACACCGAATCCCTATTGCGCCACGCCGCCGAGATCCGCCGTCTTTGATGTGGTAAATGAAAAACCGCTCCACCACTTGTCGCCTCCATCCAGCCGCTGCTCCAAAAACAATGCCCCCATGAGGGAGAACGACGCCTAAAGTGTCGCCATCGTTCGATTCGGGAACCCCAGGTCTATGTTTTCACCCGGAGCAGCGCAAGCGAGTCGACGGTAGCTACATTGGCGATGTCTTCATCAAGATAACGACGCGAAAACGCCGCCATCGTCAGCCCTGACCGAAGTCATAGCACGGTTTTCACCGACAGCATCGTCTCCCACTCGATGCCGGGACTGGACGTGTGATGCCACAACCAGCTGGCCGACCACCTCCAGCGAAGGAAGTAGCCACCACCGCCGCGCCCAGGGCCACATAGACGACGTTTTGTCTTAGGTTCTCCGCTGCTGAAAACCCTAGCTTAGCCCACGGGTGCCCGACACAAAAGCCTAATAGCTTTGCTCTCACTGCTCACAGACGCCGCACCAGCATCCAAAGTAGTAAAATCGGAAGAACCCGTAACCGGAAATCGCCCCCCAAATCTCCGGCGCGTGCAGCTCGAGCGAGAGGACAAGGATGACTCCAGTGCGAGCGACCGAAGGGAGCAAATTTCCGGGAGGGTCTGAGCTTACGGAAGGCGCAGGAGGGTTCCGCGGTGGGCGGCGACGTCGCCGGGGACGATGGCGGCGAGTTGGTGGGGGTCCGCTGTTTCTTTGTTTTTCTTGCGGCCGCGTGCAGGAGAGCTCGCGTCTAGCGTTGGTCTCTGTTGCGTTTTTGGTACCCGACGCTGGACACTTCAGCTTCTACAAGGAAATGGCGCATACACCCCTAGAATGACATTCATCGTTGAATATTACTTCCTCCGTTCCATAATATATTAATTATATATACTTTCTCCGTTCACTTTTATAAGACCTTAAAGACATTTCAGACAATATACAAAACAGACCATTTTGAGTTGTCTGAAATGATTTTCAAAAGTGAACGGAGGGAGTATTTTTTAACATACTTTGATCAAATTTATAGAGAAAATTATTTATATCTACAATATCAAAAATATAAAATATGAAACTACATCTTATGATGAATCTAATGACATATGTCTGCCATTCTAGATATAATTATTCTTCTCCACAAATTTGATCAAAATTTGTGTGGTTTGACTTTTCAAAAAAATTATATGCACTACATTATGGAATGGAGAGAGCATTTTTTCAAGAAAATTCAAAGCTTGTGTCCCAATGCATAAAAATAGAAATTGGGTGTAGCTAGGTCCCAGTGAAGCAACATACTCCCTGCATATAGCTTTTACTGAAAGTTCTTTGCCAACTTTGATCAAGTTTATAGTGAAAATGTCTACATCTACAATACCAAACATGTACATTATGAAAATATAACTCATAATGTATTCAATAACATGTATTTGGTATTCTAGATGTATCTATGTACTCTATAAATTTGATCAAAATTTGTAATGTTTGACTTTAAAAAAAATCTATAGGTACTGCATTATGAAACGAAGGGAGTAGTATATGAGAAGAAAAAGGAAAAAAGAAAAGGAAAATTTTGTACAAATCTCCAAGCAAGATCACAGGGATATACTGTGACACCCCCGATTCAATCGTACACTAATCATACACGCAAACGTGTACGATCAAGATCAGAGGCTCACGGGAAGATATCACAACACAACTCTACAAATAAAATAAGTCATACAAGCATCATATTACAAGGCAGGGGCCTCGAGGGCTCGAATACAAGAGCTCGATCATAGACGAGTCAGGGGAAGCAACAATATCCGAGTATAGACATAAGTTAAACAAGTGTGCCTTAAGAAGGCTAACACAAACTGAGATACAAATCAAAAGAGGCACAGGCCTCCTGCCTGGCATCCTCCTAAACTACTCCTGGTCATCGTCAGCGGCCTGCACGTAGTAGTAGGCACCTCCAGAGTAGTAGGAGTCGTCGTCAACGGTGGCGCCTTGCTCCTGGACTCCAACGTCTGGTCGCAGCAATCGGGTATAGAAAGGGGAAAAGGGGAGCAAAGCAACCGTGAGTGCTCATCCAAAGTACTCGCAAGCAAGGAGCTACACTACATATGTATGCATTGGTATCAAATGGAAAAGGGGTAACATATGTGGACTGAACAGTAGAATGCCAGAATAAGAGGGGGATAGCTAGTCCTATTGAAGACTACGCTTCTGGCCGCCTCCATCTTGCAGCATGTAGAAGAGAGTAGATGGTAAGTTCATCAAGTAACATCGCATAGCATAATCCTACCCGATGATCCTCCCCTCGTCGCCCTATGAGAGAGCGATCATCGGTTGTAACTGGCACTTGGAAGGGTGTATTTTATTAAGTATCCGGTTCTAGTTGTCATAAGGTCAAGTTACAACTCCAAGTCGTCCTGTTACCGAAGATCACGGCTATTCAAATAGATTAACTTCCCTGCAGGGGTGCACCACATTTCCCAACACGCTCGATCCCCTTTGTCCGGACACACTTTTCTGGGTCATGCCCGGTCTCAGAAGATCAACACATCACAGCCCTACCTAGGCACAACAGAGAGGTCAGCACGCCGGTCTAAATCCTATGGTGTAGGGGTCTGGGCCCATCGCCCATTGCACACCTGCACGTTGCGTACGCGGCTAGCGAGCAGACCTAGCCTCCCTTATACAAGAGCAGGTGTTCCAATCCAACCCGACGCGCGCCGCTCAGTCGCTGACGTCACGAAGGGTTCGGCTGATACCACGACGTCGAGTGCCCATAACTGTTCCCGCGTAGTTGGTTAGTGCGTATAGGCCAGTGGCCAGACTCAGATCAAATACCCAGATCTCATTAAGCGTGTTATTTTGAAGTAACCGTGAACGCCAACCAGGGCCAGGCCCTCCTCTCTCCTAGGTGGTCTCAACATACCCTGTCGCTCTGCCACAAAGTAACAGTCGGGGGTTGTCGGGAACCCAGGCCCACCACTACCTGGATAGAACCACCTGCCCCTTTAGCCCCCAACATTGGAATCACTTGCGGGTACTCAACGAGCCAACCCGACTTTAGTCACAACATGTAATATGTATAAAGTATATAATATATACCTGTGATCATGGCCCGATAGTATAGCATGACATACAGACAGATAGACAAGAATGTAGGGCCACTGATAATAAACTAGCACCCTATACTAAGCATTTAGGATTGCAGGTAAGGTATCAACAGCTGTAGCAACAATGACAGGCTATGCATCAGAATAGGATTAATGGAAAGTAGTAACATGCTACTCTACTCTAATGCAAGCAGTAGAAAGAGAATAGGTGATATCTGGTGATCAAGGGGGGCTTGCCTGGTTGCTCTGGCAAGAAAGAGGGGTCGTCAACAGCGTAGTCGATCGGGGCACCAGCAGCGGCGTCAGTCTCGGAGTCTATCGGAGAGAAGAGGGGGAAGAAACAATGAATATAATGTAAACAGATGCATAGCGATGCATGACATGACAAGTAGCGGTGCTAGGGGAGCCCTAACGCAGTATGAGGTGATACCGGTGAAGGGGGGAAACATCCGGGAAAATATCCCCGGTGTTTCGCGTTTTTGGGCAGATGAATCGAATGGGGAAAGTTGCGTGTTCGCTATGCTAGGGCTGCGTGGCGGACGAACGGGCTGCGTATCCGGATTCGTCTCGTCGTTTTGAGCAACTTTCATGTACAAAGTTTTTCCATCCGAGCTATGGTTTATTTTATATTGATTTTAAAAGATTTAAATTAATTATAACATTTAATTAATTAATTTAATTTAACATTATCCAGAACAGTGCATGCTAACATCAGCATGACGTCAGCAGTCAACACGGGAGTTAACTGGACAACTGACGTGTGGGTCCCGTTCGTCATTGACTAGACTAACTAATCCTGATCAATTAGTTGTTTAGTTTAATTAATCAATTTTAATTAGGTTAATTAATTCTTTAATTAATTAATTTTATTATTATCATTTATTTATTTTATTCTTTTTCCTATTTATTAAATGTTCTGGGGTGGGCCCCCTGTGTCATAGGCAAGGGGTTTAGCGGGCGCCAGGTTCGCGGGCGCAGGGGCGCCGCGGGTTACAGGTGCACGCATCCGGCCCAATTGGGCAGATGCCCAGATCGACAGGGGGGGCGCCGGCCACGGGCACGGCAAGGCCGGCAGCCTGGGGCGGCAGCGGCAACGGCGAAGCCACGCCGGGGTGGCGCCGGGGACGGGAGCGAAGGCGCGGCGCGGTAAACGGCGGGACGGCCAGCGGCGGCGAGCGAGTTGCGGGTGCAGCAGTGGGGGGGCTGTGAGCGCGCGGGGTCGGGCGACGGCACGCCGCTAGCCACGGCAGTAGCAGGAGCGGCGACGGACGGGCGCATGCTGGCGCGCGAGCGCGCGGCGGGCGACACACACGGGCGGCAGAGGCAGGGCTCGGCGGCGGAGCAAGGGGCTTGGCCGCGGGCGGCTGCGAGCACGGAGAAGGGAGCAGGGAGGCCGCGGCGGAGGAAGGCAGCAGGGGCGAGGCGAGGAGCACGGGGTGCAGGCGCGCACGCTTCGGGCGGCCAGGAGAGGGCCGGCCATGGCGCGGGCGCACGGGGCGCGCACAGCATGCGGGCGGCACGGGTGGTCGGCGCGGTGAGCAGGGGAGGAGGCGAGGCCTGCGCGACGGCAGCGGAGCAACAACTCGAGCAGCAGTCGCGGCAGGAGCGCAGCGGCGGGGGTCCTCACCGGGGTTCGTAGGGCAAAGGCAGCGGGGTTCAAGGTGGGGGATGGGGACGACGTGCGTAGGGGGAGGCAGGCCGGCGGGGTAGACGACGAGGTGGCTCCGGCGAGGCCCGTGGAGCTCCGGGCAGCGGCGACTATGGGTGGTGTCGAGGCGGCGGGGTCGTGCCCCGATCCGGTTTGGATCGGGGGCAGGTGAGAGTGGGGGCGCGAGTGGGGGAGTGGGGCGACGGGTAAGGGGTTAGGGCTTCGGGGGGTTATGGAGAGGGAGTGCGGGAAGCTGGGCCGGCTGTAGTGGCCGACTGGGCCGACCAGTTGGGTCGGTTGGCCCGGGGGGTCTTTTCTATTTTTTTGTTTGTTTTGTTTTTTGTTTTTGTGTTCTCTTTTCTTTATTTATTTTCTTTTCTGTTTTATTTCATTTTAAAAATTAAGGCCTTTTATAAAAGCACGGTTCCTTCATCACAAACACCTAGCCAATTATTAGCACGCTCCAAACATTTTAGTTTAATACTTAGAAAACTTTTGTTATTTGTCAAACTTCGAATTTGAATTCTTGGACTGTTTTGATCTAACGGGAGATTAGCAACAGTAAGGGAGGTGACGTGGCATCATTAACGTGGGATTACTGTAGCATGATTATCCGGGCGTTACAAAACTCCTTCACTACAAGAAATCTCGTCCCGAGATTTAGGAGGTAGAAGGAAACAGTGCGGGGTATTCATCACGCAGGCGGTCCTCGCGTTCCCAAGTGGCTTCATCTTCAGAGTGATGCGACCACTGGACCTTGAGGAATTTGATTGCCTTCTGACATGTGTGGCATTCAGCTTGGTCAAGAATGCGGACCGGATGCTCTTTACAGGAGAGGTCCTGTTGCAATTCGAGCACTTCATGATCCACTGCTCGGATTGGATCATTGAAGCAACGACAGAGCTGTGACACGTGGAACACATCATGAACCTGAGAAAGGTTGGGCAGAAGCTCCAATTGATATGCCGCTTTTCCACGCCTTTCTAGAATAGTGAAGGAACCGATACAACGAGGAGCTAGCTTGCCCTTGATCCCGAAGCGGTGAGCACCCTTCATTGGTGTAACTCGAAGATAAGCCTTTTTGCCAGGTTGATAAACCATGTCTTTATGATGACGGTCAGACTGACTTTTCTGACGCGACTGAGAAGTCTTGAGATTATCGCGAATAATGCGGACTTGTTCTTCTGACTGTTGGATAATATCCAGACTGAAGAGTGGACATTCCCTAGTTTCTAACCAGTTCAGAGGGGTCTGACACTTTCGTCCATATAACACTTCGAAGGGGGACATCTTCAGACTAGCTTGATAGCTATTATTATAAGAGAACTCGACATACGAAAGAGATTCCTCCCATTTCTTGTTGAAGGAAATTACACAAGCTTGAAGCATGTCCTCGAGAACTTGGTTGACACATTCAACTTGTCCTTGCGACTGAGGATGAAACGCAGTACTGAACGATAGATGAGTTCCCATAGCTTCTTGGAAACTTGCCCAGAATCTTGAAGTGAACAAGCTGCCACGGTCCGAACTGATAACCAGTGGAATACCGTGAAGTGAAACAATTCTGGACATGTAGAGGGTCACAAGCTGATTAGCAGTGATTGTTTCTTTGATCGCCAGAAAATGTGCAACTTTAGAAAGCCGGTCAATGACGACAAGAATAGCATCATTACCTTTCTGCGATTTGGGGGAATCCAGTGACGAAGTCCATCTCAACATGGTCCCATTTTCATTCAAGAATAAAGATAGTTTGCAGAGTTCTAGCAGGCCTTTGATGCTCTGCTTTGATATGACGGCAAACGTCACACTCAGCAACATAACGAACAATGTCTTGCTTCATATTAGACCACCAGAATCTCTGACGAATATCCTGATACATCTTTGTACTACCGGGATGGATAAATAGAGGCGTATCATGAGCTTTTTTCATGACCTCTTGTGTCATATCAAGGTTTTTCTCTGAACATGGCACCACTAGGCGGCCCTTGAAGTACAAGGTGCCATCATCAGCAATAGTGAAGAAGGAGGGCTTGCCTTCTGCGAGGTAGCGCTTAATCGTGTGGGCTTGAGAGTCATATCCCTGAATTCTCTTGATAGAGTCCAAGAGATCTGGTTCGATAGCCAGGGTATTGAGGGAACCCTGGGAAACAACATGGAGGTTCATCTTGCGAAACTCCTTAGGAGGGGGAGCGAGTGCACCAGGGGGAACAATATGGAGGTTCGGCTTTCTGAATTCTTCAATAAGGGAGGGCTGAACTTTGTGAACCTAGAGGTGGTTACAGTAAGACTTGCGGCTCAAGGCATGAGCCATTACATTAGCCTTGCCTGGGGTATAGGATATACCCACGTCAAAGTTTGCAACAGTCTCCATCCATCTCTGCTGACGGAGGTTCAAGTCTGGCTGAGTAAACAGATACTTCAGACTTTGGTGATCGGTGAAGATCTCGCAACGGTTACCGAGAAGGTAATGTCACCACTGCTTCAAAGCATGAATGACAGCAGCAAGCTCGAGGTCATGAACTGGGTAGTTTTCTTCGTGAGGGCGCAGTTGACGAGAGGCATAAGCAATCACTCTACGCTCTTGCATTAGGACACAGCCCAATCCTTGACGGGAAGCATCGCAGTAAATGACAAAGTCCTTCTTAGTATCAGGTGGAGCAAGCACTGGGGCAGAAGTCAACTTGTCTTTGAGTGCCTGGAAGCTTTCCTGACATTTTCCTGTCCATTGGAACTTGACGCCCTTATGCAACAGGTTAGTCAGAGGCCTAGCGATCTTGGAGAAGTTCTCGACGAATCGACGGCAATAGCTGGCGAGACTGAGAAAACTTTGGACTTGCTTGACATTCTTCGGAGGAGTCCAATCGAGAATAGCCTGGACTCGTTCAGGGTTGACAGAAATACCATCCTTGGAGATGACATGCCCAAGATAGGTTACTTCGGGGAGCCAGAATTCACACTTGGAATACTTAGCATAGAGTTGATGCTCTCGAAGCTTTTCCAGCACAAGACGAAGATGCTCCGCATGTTCTTCTTTGTTCTTGGAAAATACAAGGATATCATCCAGGTAAACCACGATGAACTTGTCGAGGTAATCCATGAATATGTAGTTCATCAGACGAGAGAAGTTGGTTGGAGCATTCGTTAAGCCAAATGACATGACGGTGTACTCGTATGATCCATATCGAGTCACGAAGGCGGTCTTTGGGATATCCTCTTCACGAACACGGATCTGGTGGTAACCCAACCTCAAGTTGGGTTTGGAGAACACTGATGAACTAGCCAGTTGATCATAAAGATCATTAATCCGAGGGAGGGGATATTTGTTTTGAATAGTGGCTTGGTTAATAGGACGATAGCCTTGGACTAATCGGTTCGTCCCATCCTTCTTCTTAACAAAGATAGAAGGTGCTCCCCAAGGAGTGCAACTAGGGTGAATGAAACCTTTGCTAAGAGATTTGTCGATTTCCTCCTTAAGCTCAATGAGTTCATGCGGCGGCATCTTGTAGGGTCGTTTGGCTATAGGGGTGGTGCCTGGTTTCAAGTCGATGATGAATTCGACAGCTCTAGCAGGGGGAATCCCTGGAAGTTCTTCCGGAAAGATGTCTTGGAATTCGCGAACGACGGGAATGTTTTCAATGCCCTCGAGTGGTGCAGCGTTCAACGCATTCAAGGCATAAAGCCGTGCCTCATCATTTTGAACTAGATGAGCCTGGTAAGTAACTATTTGATCGGAAGGGTGTAGCAGATGGACGATCTTAGTGGCACAAACTATAGAAGCAGTATGCGCTTTCAACCAATCCGTCCCCAGAATGAGGTCAATGTTAGACGACTTCAGGATAATGGGAGAGGCATAGAATTCCAGCCCTTCGATTTCCACGGGGACGTTGATGCCAACCAGTGAGGTTTGACATTGTCCCACGAGGGTTTTTACCACTACCGAAGTGTTCATCTCCTCACATTTAACGTCGTGCTTGTATGCAAAATCTTCTGACATGAATGAATGTGACTAAATCGAATAAAACAGATGCAGGTACTGAATTTACGAGTGTACCCATCACAGTAGCAGGCTAGTCTTGAGCTTCATTAAGATCAACGTGGTTGGCGTGAACACGACCATAAGACCTGGCATTGTTGTTGCGAGGCTGGTTGCTTCCATGGCCAGCTGTAGGGAGGGCCAGTTGATTCTGGTTCTGGTTGCATTCCCTAGCATGGTGTCCTGGTTAACCACACCTGAAGCACATACCATATTGGGAGTGGGAACAGGAGCTTGGGGTGGTGGAGCTGGAAGTCTTGGCTACCTAGTTGGTGGGCGAGGTAGACGCGGTGCAGCATAGGACTGCCTTGGAGCAGGTGCAGCTGGCTGGTACATGCTGTTGGGAATCCATATCCTACGCTTCTGCGAGGACGGGCCCGAAGATGAGCCCGTGTCACGGTTGCGCCTGTGAGAGCTCTGGTGTTCCTACAGACCAGTTTTGACATTGATGGTCTTGTTCACCGAGGTGGCGAAATCAGCAAAGTCATGCACTAGAAGTGTGAGCTTGATGTCAGCTTGAAGGCCATCATGGAACTTCTCATGTCTGCATGCATCCGTTGCAATGTCTTCTTCAGCATAGCGGGACAAGTCTAGAAACTCCCGCTGATAAGCTTCCACGGTTTTGTTGCCTTGGGTGAGGTTGCGGAATTCGCGCTTCTTCTGGTTCATGACTCCCTGAGGAATGAAGCGGGCATGGAAAGCAGCTTGTAAGTCTGGCCAGGTGATGATTGTTCCAACTGGCAGAGTACACTTGTGGTTGTCCCACCATTGAGCAGCGGGTCCTTTCAGGAAGAAGGAAGCAAAGGTGACATAGCTGGCAGGGGCTATATCAGCAAACTCCATTGATGTCTACTACACAACCTTCTTCTTGTAGACGTTGTTGGGCCCTCCAAGTGCAGAGGTTTGTAGGACAGTAGAAAATTTCCCTCAAGTGGATGACCTAAGGTTTATCAATCCGTAGGAGGCGTAGGATGAAGATGGTCTCTCTCAAGCAACCCTGCAACCAAATAACAAAGAGTGTCTTGTGTCCCCAACACACCCAATACAATGGTAAATTGTATAGGTGCACTAGTTCGGCGAAGAGATGGTGATACAAGTGGTATATGGATGGTAGATAAAGGTTTTTGTAATCTGAAAATATAAAAACAGCAAGGTAACTAATGATAAAAGTGAGCACAAACGGTATTGCAATACTAGGAAACAAAGCCTAGGGTTCATACTTTCACTAGTGCAAGTTCTCTCAACAATAATAACATAATTGGATCATATAACTATCCCTCAACATGCAACAAAGAGTCACTCCAAAGTCACTAATAGCGGAGAACAAACAAAGAGATTATGGTAGGGTATGAAACCACCTCAAAGTTATCCTTTCTGATCGATCTATTCAAGAGTCTGTAGTAAAATAACATGAAGCTATTCTTTTTGTTCGATCTATCATAGAGTTCGTACTAGAATGACACCTTAAGACACAAATCAACCAAAACCCTAATGTCACCTCAAGTATCCGTGGGTATGATTATATGATATGCATCACACAATCTCAGATTCATCTATTCAAACCAACACAAGAACTTCAAAGAGTGCCCCAAAGATTCTACCGGAGAGTCAAGACGAAAACGTGTGCCAACCCCTATGCATAGGTTCATGGGCGGAACCCGCAAATTGATCACCAAAACATACATCAAGTGGATCAATAGAATACCCCATTGTCACCACGGGTATCCCACGCAAGACATACATCAAGTGTTCTCAAATCCTTCAAGACTCAATCCGATAAGATAACTTCAAAGGGAAAACTCAATCCATTACAAGAGAGTAGAGGGGGAGAAACATCAGAAGATCCAACTATAATAGCAAAGCTCGCGAAACATCAAGATCGTACTGATACGTCCATTTTGCATCATGCTTTTATATCGATATTTATTGCATTATGGGCTGTTATTACACATTATGTCACAGTACTTATGCCTATTCTCTCTTATTTTACAAGGTTTACATAAAGAGGGAGAATGTCGGCAGCTGGGATTCTGGGCTGGAAAAGGAGCAAATATTAGAGACCTATTCTGCACAGCTCCAAAAGTCCTGAAACTTCACGAAAGACGTTTTCAGAATATATAAAAAATACTAAGCGCAAGAAATTCACCAGGGGGGCCACACCCTGCCCATGAGGGTGGGGGGCGCGCCCTACCCCCTGGGCGCGCCCCCTACCTCGTGGGCCCCCTGGTGGCCCTCCGATGGCCATCTTCTGCTATATGGAGTCTTTAGATGAGTAAAAAATCATAAGCCATCTCCTCGGACGAATCTCCGCCGCCACGAGGCGGAACCTTGGCGGATCGAATCTAGGGCTCCGTTAGAGTTGTTCTGCCAGGGAAACCTCCCTCCGGGAGGGGGAAATCATCGCCATCGTCATCACCAATGCTCCTCTCATTGGGAGAGGGCAATCTCCATCAACATCTTCACCAGCACCATCTCCTCTCAAAACCCTACTTCATCTCTTGTATCCAATTCTTTGTCTCCAAGTCCGGGATTGGTACTAGTAGGTTGCTAGTAGTGTTAATTACTCCTTGTAGTTGATGCTAGTTGGTTTATTTGGTGGAAGATCATATGTTCAGATCCTATATGCATATTAATACCCCTGTGATTATGAACATGATTATGCTTTGTGAGTAGTTACGTTTGTTCTTGAGAACATGGGAGAAGTCTTGCTATTAGTAGTCATGTGAATTTGGTATTCGTTCGATATTTTGATGAGATGTATGTTGTCTCTCCTCTAGTGGTGTTATGTGAACGTCGACTACATGACACTTCACTATTATTTGGGCCTAGAGGAAGGCATTTGGAAGTAATAAGTAGATGATGGGTTGCTAGAGTGATAGAAGCTTAAAGCCTAGTTTATGCGTTGCTTCGTAAGGGGCTGATTTGGATCCATATGTTTCATGCTATGGTTAGGTTTACCTCAATACTTTTGTTGTAGTTGCAGATGCTTGCAATAGAGGTTAATCATAAGTGGGATGCTTATCCAAGTAAGGACAGTACCCAAGAACCGGTCCACCCACATACCAAATTATCAAAGTACTGAACGCGAATCATATGAACGTGATGAAAACTAGTTGACGATATTCCCATGTGTCCTCGGGAGCACTTTTATCTATATAAGAGTTTGTCCAGGCTTGTCCTTTGCTACAAAAAGGATTGGGCCACCTTGCTGCACTTTATTTACTTTTGTTACTTGTTGCTCGTTACAAATTATCCTATCACAAAACTATCTGTTACCACTTATTTCAGTACTTGCAGAGAATACCTTGCTGGAAACCGCTTATCATTTCCTTCTGCTTCTCGTTGGGTTCGACACTCTTACTTATTGAAAGGACTACGATAGATCCCCTATACTTGTGGGTCATCAAGACTCTTTTCTGGCTCCGTTGCCGGGGAGTGAAGCGCCTTTGATAGGTGGAATTTGGTAAGGAAAATTTATATAGTGTGCTGAAATTTACTATCACTTGTTACTATGGAAAGTAATCCTCTGAGGGGCTTGTTCGGGGTATCTTCACCCCGACCAGTAGAGCAAAGAGTTGCTCCTCAACCTACTGAACCTACTGAAAATGAAAATGTCTGCTTTGAAATCCCTTCGGGTATGATAGAAAAATTGCTAGCTAATCCTTTTGCAGGAGACGGAACAACGCATCCTGATGAGCACCTAATATATGTGGATGAAGTTTATGGATTATTTAAGCTTGCAGGTGTACCCGGAGATGTTATTAAGAAGAAGGTCTTCCCTTTATCTTTGAAGGAAGATGCATTGACATGGTATAGGCTATGTGATGATACGGGGTCATGGAACTACAAACGATTGAAATTGGAATTTCATCAGAAGTTTTATCCTATGAATCTTGTTCATCGTGATCGCAATTATATATATATAATTTTTGGCCTCGTGAAGGAGAAAGCATCGCTCAAGATTGGGGGAGGCTTAAATCAATGTTATATTCATGCCCCAATCATGAGCTCTCAAGAGAGATGATTATTCAAAATTTATATGCTCGGCTTTCTGATAACAATCGCACCATGCTCGATACTTCTTGTGCTGGCTCTTTTATGACAAAGACTATTGAATTCAAATGGGATTTATTGGAAAGAATTAAATGCAACTCTAAAGATTGGGACCTCAACGAAGGTAAGGAGTCAGGTATGAAACCTAAGTTTGATTGTGTTAAATATTTTATGGATACCGATGTTTTCCGTAAATTTAGCACTAAATATGGACTTGACTATGAGATAGTAGCTTCTTTCTGTGAATCTTTTGCTACTTATGTTGATCTCCCCAAGGAGAAGTGGTTTAAATATCATCCTCCCATAGAAGTAAAAGTAGCTGCACCTATTAAAGTTGAAGAAAAGACTATCACTTATAATGATCCTATTGTTCCTACTTCTTATGTTGAGAAACCACCTTTCCCTGTTAGGATAAAGGATCATGCTAAAGCTTCAACTGTGGTTCGTAAAAGCAATATTAGAACATATACACCTCCTGAGCAAGTTAAAGTTGAACCTAATATTTCTATTGTTAAAGATCTCTTGGCTAATAATATTGATGGGCATGTTATTTATTTCTGTGATGAAACTGCTAGAATTGCTAAACCTTGTGCTAAAGATAAACCTAGACTAGTGGTAGGCATGCCTGTTATTTCTGTTAAAATAGGAGATCATTGTTATCATGGCTTATGTGATATGGGTGTCAGTGCTAGTGCAATACCTATTGACCTATATAGAGAAATTATGCATGATATTGCACCTGTTGAGTTAGAAGATATTGATGTCGCAATTAAACTTGCCAATAGAGATACTATTTCACCAATGGGGATTGTTAGAGATGTTGAAGTCTTGTGTGGGAAAACTAAATATCCTGCTAATTTTCTTGTTCTTGGTTCCCCACAAGATAGCTTTTGTCCCATTATATTTGGTATACCCTTCTTAAACACTGTTAATGCTAAGATAGATTGCAAAAAGGATGTTGTTACTATTGGGTTGGATGATATGTCTCATGGATTTAATTTCTCTAAATTTAGTAGACAACACCGTGAAGAAGAATTACCTAGTAAGGATGAAATTATTGGTCTTTCTTCTATTGTCGTACCTCCTAGTGATCCTTTAGAACAATATTTGCTAGACCATGAAAATGATATGTTTATGAATGAAAGAAGGGAAATAGATGAAGTATTGTTTAAACAGGAACCCATCCTGAAACACAATTTGCCTGTTGAAATCCTAGGGGATCCTCCTCCACCCAAGGGTGATCCCGTGTTTGAGCTTAAACTGTTGCCTGATACTCTTAAATATGCTTATCTTGATGAGAAAAAGATATATCCTGTTATTATTAGTGCTAACCTTTCAGAGCAAGAGGAAGAGAGATTATTGAAAACTCTGAAGAAGCGTCGTGCTGCTATTGGGTATACTCTTGATGATCTTAAGGGCATTAGTCCCACTCTATGTCAACATAAAATAAATTTGGAAGAAGATTCTAAACCAGTTTGTGATCATCAACGATGGCTGAATCCTAAAATGAAAGAAGTGGTAAGAAAGGAAATACTAAAGCTCCTTGAGGCAGGTATAATCTATCCCATTGCTGACAGTCAGTGGGTAAGTCATGTCCATTGTGTCCCTAAGAAGGGAGGTATTACTGTCATTCCTAATGATAAAGATGAATTGATTCCTCAAAGAATTATTATAGGTTATAGGATGGTAATTTATTTCCACAAATTAAATAAGGCCACTAAAAAGGATCATTACCCCTTACCTTTTATCAATCAAATTCTAGAAAGATTATCCAAGCATACACATTTTTGCTTTCTAGATGGTTATTCTGGTTTCTCTCAAATACCTGTGTCAGCCAAGGATCAATCAAAGACTACTTTTACTTGCCCTTTTGGTACTTTTGCTTATAGACGTATGCCTTTTGGTTTATGTAATGCACCTGCTACCTTTCAAATATGCATGATGGCTATATTCTCTGACTTTTGTGAAAAGATTTGTGAGGTTTTCATGGACGATTTCTCCGTCTATGGATCTTCTTTTGATGGTTGCTTGAGCAACCTTGATCGAGTTTAGCAGAGATGTGAAGAAACTAATCTTGTTTTGAATTGGGAAAAGTGCCACTTTATGGTTAATGAAGGTATTGTCTTGGGGCATAAAATTTCTGAAAGAGGTATTGAAGTTGATAAAGCCAAGGTTGATGCTATTGAAAAGATGCCATGCCCCCAAGGACATCAAAGGTATAAGAAGTTTCCTTGGTCTCGCCGGATTTTATAGTAGGTTCATTAAGGACTTCTCAAAAATTTCTCGGCCTCTGACTAATTTATTACAAAAATATATACCATTTGTCTTTGATGATGATTGTGTAGAAGCATTTGAAATACTTAAGAAAGCATTGATCTCTGCACCTATTGTTCAGCCACCTGATTGGAATTTACCCTTTGAAATTATGTGTGATGCTAGTGATTATGTTGTAGGTGATGTTCTAGGGCAAAGAGTTGATAAGAAATTAAACGTTATTCAATATGCTAGTAAAACCCTAGACAATGCTCAAAGAAATTATGCTACTACTGAAAAAGAATTCTTAGCAGTTGTATTTGCTTGTGATAAGTTCAGACCTTATATTGTTGATTCTAAAGTAACTATTCACACTGATCATGCTGCTATTAAATATCTTATGGAAAAGAAAGATGCTAAACCTAGACTTATTAGATGAGTTCTCTTGCTACAAGAATTTGATTTACATATTGTTGATAGAAAGGGAGCTGAGAACCCGGTTGCAGACAACTTTTCTAGGTTAGAAAATGTGCTTGATGACCCACTACCTATTGATGATAGCTTTCCTGATGAGCAATTAAATGTCATAAATGCTTCTCATACTGCTCCATGGTATGCTGATTATGCTAATTACGTTGTTGCCAAATTCATACTACCTAGTTTCACATACCAGCAAAAGAAAAAGTTCTTCTATGATTTGAGACATTACTTTTGGGATGACCCACATCTTTATAAAGGAGTAGATGGTGTTATTAGGCGTTGCGTACCTAAGCATGAACAGGAACAGATCCTGCGCAAGTGTCACTCCGAAGCTTAAGGAGGACACCATGCTGGAGATAGAACTGCACATAAGGTATTGCAATTTGGTTTTTATTGGCCTACTCCCTTCAAAGATGCCCGTAAGTTTGTCTTATCTTGTGATGAATGTCAAAGAATTGGTAATATTAGTAGACGTCAAGAAATGCATATAAACTATTCACTCGTTATTGAACCATTTGATGTTTGGGGCTTTGACTTTATGGGACCTTTTCCTGCCTCTAATGGTTATACACATATTTTAGTTGTTGTAGATTACGTTACTAAGTGGGTAGAAGCTATTCCAACTAGTAGTGCTGATCATAACACTTCTATTAAAATGCTTAAAGAAATTATTTTTCCAAGATTTGGAGTCCCTAGATATTTAATGACTGATGGTGGTTCACATTTTATTCATGGTGCTTTCCGTAGAATGCTTGCTAAGTATGATGTTAATCATAGAATTGCATCTCCTTATCACCCTCAGTCTAGTGGTCAAGTAGAATTGAGTAATAGAGAGCTCAAATTAATTTTTCAAAAGACTGTCAATAGGTCTAGAAAGAATTGGTCCAAGAAACTTGATGATGCATTATGGGCCTATAGAACTGCATATAAAAATCCTATGGGTATGTCTCCGTATAAAATGGTTTATGGAAAAGCATGTCACTTACCTCTCGAACTAGAACACAGGGCATATTGGGCTATTAAAGGGCTCAATTATGATTTTAAACTTGCCGGTGAGAAGAGATTATTTGATATTACCACACTCGATGAATGGAGAACCCAAGCCTACGAAAATGCCAAGTTGTTTAAAGAAAAAGTTAAAAGATGGCATGATAAAAGGATACAAAAGCGTGATTTTAATGTAGGTGATTATGTATTGCTATACAACTCTCATTTAAGATTTTTTGCAGGAAAACTTCTCTCTAAATGGGAAGGTCCTTACGTTATCGAGGAGGTCTATCGTTCCGGTGCCATAAAAATCAACAACTTTGAAGGCACAAATCCGAAGGTGGTGAACGGTCAAAGAATCAAACATTATATCTTAGGTAATCCCATAAATGTTGAAACCAATGTTATTGAAACTGTAACCCCAGAGGAATACATAAGGGACACTTTCCGGAACGTTTTAGACTCCGAAAAGGAATAGGTATGTGGTACGGTAAGTAAACCGACTCCAAAACAGTTTTTAAGGCAATATTTCTCCGTTTTGGAATATTTAGAAAAATAGAAAAATAAGAAGCAGTTCAGGAAGGACACGAGGCCTCCACGAGGGTGGAGGGCGCGCCCCCTACCTCGTGGGCACCTCATGCGCTTTCCGGACTCTGTTTTCTTACACGGCACGTAATTTGGTCGGTAAAAATTCATTATATAATCTCCCAAAGGTTTTGACTCCTGTATCACGCAAATATTCTCTGTTTTTGTTTCGAGCTGTCCTGCTGCAGATTAGAGAAACATGTCGTCCCGGTATTCGGAAGGAGAAAACTATGTGGCTGATTACCTTGCAGATCCTAAGGTCTATGGGGATGTGGAGCATTGCGATTGGACTACGGAAGAAGAAGAGGACTATGAACCCAATGGAAGGGAGGAGACGAGCTCAGAAGAAGACGAAGTCCCATTACCTCAACCTGGGGACATGCATGTGGAGTTCAAAAAGTCAAGCCTCCCGGATAGAGTCAAGAAACCTAAGATCGAGTTATCCCTTTTCGCCTCTTGCAGGAAAACCAGCAGGAACTATGCAAAAAGATACTGAGCCTGGAGCAGGAGATCGATGACCTAAGGGACCAAAACTCTGTCCTCAAGCGTAAATTAAGGAAGAAACCTACGCCATCAACAAAACCATCACCTTCTCCACCAACAAAGAAGAATTGAGTATCTGGTATGGGCACTCCCCTTGGCAACTGACAAGCTTGGGGGAGTGCCACGGTATCGTATCACCATCATTTTTATCTTTAACATTTTTCTTAGTTTGATCCTTTTGGTAATATCTTGATCTAGTAGAATAAAGTTTATGGCATGATCTAGTTTTGAGTTTTGCTTTATGATCCCTCTATGTAATCGAGTCCGTGAGCTATATATAATAAAGATTAGTGTTGAGACAAGAGCTTAATTATTTTGCCATGATCCTAAGTGAATAAAAGAAAAGAGAAATAAATAAAAAAGGAAACAAAGAGATCATATGGATCTTATGGAGAGTAATGAGCTCACATAGAAAAAGTATGATGAATAAAATTTGTTGAGAGTTGACAAACATAGTTTTGGTCATCGTTGCAATTAATAGGAAGTAATAAAGAAAGAGAGGTCTTCACATATAAATATACTATCTTGGACATCTTTTATGATCATGAGCACTCATTAAAATATGACATGCTAAAGAGTTGATGTTGGACAAGGAAGACAACGTAATGGGTTATGTTTTCTTACATCTAAGATAAATTTTATTGTCATGGATCATCCAACATGGTTGAGCTTGCCTTTCCCCCTCATGCTAGCCAAATTCATCGCACCAAGTAGAGATACTACTTGTGCTTCCAAATACCCTTAAACCAGTTTTTCCATGAGAGTCCACCATACCTACCTATGGATTGAGTAAGATCCTCCAAGTAAGTTGTCATCGGTGCAAGAAATAAAAATTGCTCTCTAAATATGTATGATTGATTAGTGTGGAGGAAATAAGCTTTATACGATCGTGTGATATGGAAGAAATAAAAGCGATAGGCTGCATAATAAAGGTCCATATCACAAGTGGCAATATAAAGTGACGTTCTTTCGCATTCAGATTTTATACATCCAACCATAAAAGCGCATGACAACCTCTGCTTCCCTCTGCGAAGGGCCTATATTTTACTTTTATCTCCTACCTTGCATAAGAGTTATGGTGATCTTCACCCTTCCTTCTTACATTTAATACTTTGGCAAGCACAGTATGTTGGAAAGATCCTGGTATATATGGCTAATTGGATGTGAGTTTTCATGAACTATTGTTGTTGACATTACCCTTGAGGTAAAACGTTGGGAGGCAAAATTATAAGCCCCTATCTTTCTCTGTGTCCGATTGAAACTCCATACCCATAAGTATTGCGTGAGTGTCAGCAATTGTGAAAGACTATATGATAGTTGAGTATGTGGACTTGCTGAAAAGCTCTTATATATTGACTCTTTCCTATGTTATGATAAATTGCAATTGCTCCAATGACTGAGATTATAGTTTGTTAGTTTTCAATGAAGTTTACGATTCATACTTGAAATTGTGATTGAATTATTACTCTAGCATAAGAAATCATATGACAAGAATTATGTAAGTTGTTGTTCTATGAATGATCATGATGCTCTCATGTCCGTATTTTACTTTTATCGACACCTCTATCTCTAAACATGTGGACATATTTTTCGATTTCGGCTTTCGCTTGAGGACAAGCGAGGTCT